>NW_026969644.1:0-32813 GCF_028390025.1 Pseudophryne corroboree
GTATTCTAATGACTTGCTTATAAAACCCCATAGAATATATCATGTTTAGTACCTTGGACATTGTAGCTTATTGACTTAAATATCTGATTAATGTTAGGATGTTTATGAGAGTTCTAGTTAGCTCAGTTGGTACGGTGTTGGTCTTACACTATCAATGTAAGCCTATCATAGGATGGAATCCAACACAATTTTTTTTTATTTTACTAGTCAGCATGTGATTTATTGCTCTATACTGAGTAAAGCATATGTCTTTTAAAAACAATAGTCAAGTCTTCCAATGGACTTTTTAGTGAAACCCAATAAATAGCTTTATTTTTTCTTTGTTTCCTCAAACATTAAATGCATATGTTTTATAACTTTAGTAGTAAAGTATTCTAATGACTTGCTTATGAAACCCCATAGAATATATCATGTTTAGTACCTTGGACATTGTAGCTTATTGACTTAAATATCTGATAAATTTTAGGAAATTCATGAGCATTCTGGTTAGCTCAGTTGGTAGGGTGTCTCTTTTACACTATCAACGTAAGCCTATCATAGGTTGGAATCCAACACAAGCATTTTTTAGTTTACTATTCTGCATGTGATTTATTGCTCTATACAAAGTAAAGCATATGTCTTTTAAAAACAATAGTCAAGTCTTCCAATGGACTTTTTAGTGAAACCCAATAAATAGCTTTATTTTTTCTTTGTTTCCTCAAATATTGAATGCATATGTTTTATAACTTTAGTAGTAAAGTATTCTAATGACTTGCTTATGAAACCCCATAGAATATATCATGTTTAGTACCTTGGACATTGTAGCTTATTGACTTAAATATCTGATAAATTTTAGGACATTCATGAGCATTCTGGTTAGCTCAGTTGGTAGGGTGACTCTTTTACACTATCAACGTATGCCTATCATAGGTTGGAATCTAACACAAACATTATTTAGTTTACTTTTCTGCATGTGATTAATTGCTCTATACAGAGTAATGCATATGTCTTTTAATAACAATAGTCAAGTCTTCCAATGGACTTTTTAGTGAAACCCAATAAATAGCTTTATTTTTTCTTTGTTTCCTCAAATATTGAATGCATATGTTTTATAACTTTAGTAGTAAAGTATTCTAATGACTTGCTTATGAAACCCCATAGAATATATCATGTTTAGTACCTTGGACATTGTAGCTTATTGACTTAAATACCTGATACATTTTAGGACATTCATGAGCATTCTGGTTAGGTCAGTTGGTCGGGTGTTGGTCTAACACTATCAATGTAAGGCTATCATAGGTTGGAATCCAACACAAGCATTTTTATTTTACTAGTCAGCATGTGATTTATTGCTCTATACTGAGTAAAGCATATGTCTTTTAAAAACAATAGTCAAGTCTTCCAATGGACTTTTTTGTGAAACCCAATAGATAGCTTTTTTTTTCTTTTTTAACTCAAATATTGAATGCATATGTCATAACTTTAGTAGGAAATTATTCTAATGACTTGCTTATGATGCCCCATAGAATATATCACGATTCGTACCTTGGAAATTGTAGGTTATTTACATAAATCTCTTACAAATTAGTTGACACTAACGTGCAGACTGGTTAGCTCAGTTGGTAGAGTGTAGGTCTTACTCTAACAAGGTTTGGCTATCATAGGTTTGAATACAATGTAAACATGATTTTAGTTTACTATTCTGCATGTAATTAATTGCTCTATACTGAGTAATGCATATGTCTTTAAAAAACAATAGTCAAGTCTTCCAATGGACTTTTTAGTGAAACCCAATAAATAGCTTTATTTTTTCTTTGTTTCCTCTAATATTGAATGCATATGTTTTATAACTTTAGTAGTAAAGTATTCTAATGACTTGCTTATAAAACCCCATAGAATATATCATGTTTAGTACCTTGGACATTGTAGCTTATTGACTTAAATATCTGATTAATGTTAGGATGTTTATGAGAGTTCTAGTTAGCTCAGTTGGTACGGTGTTGGTCTTACACTATCAATGTAAGCCTATCATAGGATGGAATCCAACACAAAAATTTTTTATTTTACTAGTCAGCATGTGATTTATTGCTCTATACTGAGTAAAGCATATGTCTTTTAAAAACAATAGTCAAGTCTTCCAATGGACTTTTTAGTGAAACCCAATAAATAGCTTTATTTTTTCTTTGTTTCCTCAAACATTAAATGCATATGTTTTATAACTTTAGTAGTAAAGTATTCTAATGACTTGCTTATGAAACCCCATAGAATATATCATGTTTAGTACCTTGGACATTGTAGCTTATTGACTTAAATATCTTATAAATTTTAGGAAATTCATGAGCATTCTGGTTAGCTCAGTTGGTAGGGTGTCTCTTTTACACTATCAACGTAAGCCTATCATAGGTTGGAATCCAACACAAGCATTTTTTAGTTTACTATTCTGCATGTGATTTATTGCTCTATACAAAGTAAAGCATATGTCTTTTAAAAACAATAGTCAAGTCTTCCAATGGACTTTTTAGTGAAACCCAATAAATAGCTTTATTTTTTCTTTGTTTCCTCAAATATTGAATGCATATGTTTTATAACTTTAGTAGTAAAGTATTCTAATGACTTGCTTATGAAACCCCATAGAATATATCATGTTTAGTACCTTGGACATTGTAGCTTATTGACTTAAATATCTGATAAATTTTAGGACGTTCGTGAGCATTCTGGTTAGTTCAGATGGTAGGGTGTTGGTCTTACACTATCAATGTAAGGCTATCATAGGTTGGAATCAAACACAAGCATTTTTTATTTTACTAGTCAGCATGTGATTTATTGCTCTATACTGAGTAAAGCATATGTCTTTTAAAAACAATAGTCAAGTCTTCCAATGGACTTTTTAGTGAAACCCAATAAATAGCTTTATTTTTTCTTTGTTTCCTCAAACATTGAATGCATATGTTTTATAATTTTAGTAGTAAAGTATTCTAATGACTTGCTTATGAAACCCCATAGAATATATCATGTTTAGTACCTTGGACATTGTAGCTTATTGACTTAAATATCTGATAAATTTTAGGAAATTCATGAGCATTCTGGTTAGCTCAGTTGGTAGGGTGTCTCTTTTACACTATCAACGTAAGCCTATCATAGGTTGGAATCCAACACAAGCATTTTTTAGTTTACTATTCTGCATGTGATTTATTGCTCTATACAAAGTAAAGCATATGTCTTTTAAAAACAATAGTCAAGTCTTCCAATGGACTTTTTAGTGAAACCCAATAAATAGCTTTATTTTTTCTTTGTTTCCTCAAATATTGAATGCATATGTTTTATAACTTTAGTAGTAAAGTATTCTAATGACTTGCTTATGAAACCCCATAGAATATATCATGTTTAGTACCTTGGACATTTTAGCTTATTGACTTAAATATCTGATAAATTTTAGGACATTCATGAGCATTCTGGTTAGCTCAGTTGGTAGGGTGTCTCTTTTACACTATCAATGTAAGCCTATCATAGGTTGGAATCCAACACAAGCATTTTTTAGTTTACTATTCTGCATGTGATTTATTGCTCTATACAAAGTAAAGCATATGTCTTTTAAAAACAATAGTGAAGTCTTCCAATGGACTTTTTGGTGAAACCCAATAGATAGCTTTATTTTTTCTTTGTTTCCTCAAATATTGAATGCATATGTTTTATAACTTTAGTAGTAAAGTATTCTAATGACTTGCTTATGAAACCCCATAGAATATATCATGTTTAGTACCTTGGACATTTTAGCTTATTGACTTAAATATCTGATAAATTTTAGGACATTCATGAGCATTCTGGTTAGCTCAGTTGGTAGGGTGTCTCTTTTACACTATCAATGTAAGCCTATCATAGGTTGGAATCCAACACAAGCATTTTTTAGTTTACTATTCTGCATGTGATTTATTGCTCTATACAAAGTAAAGCATATGTCTTTTAAAAACAATAGTGAAGTCTTCCAATGGACTTTTTGGTGAAACCCAATAGATAGCTTTATTTTTTCTTTGTTTCCTCAAATATTGAATGCATATGTTTTATAACTTTAGTAGTAAAGTATTCTAATGACTTGCTTATGAAACCCCATAGAATATATCATGTTTAGTACCTTGGACATTTTAGCTTATTGACTTAAATATCTGATAAATTTTAGGACATTCATGAGCATTCTGGTTAGCTCAGTTGGTAGGGTGTCTCTTTTACACTATCAATGTAAGCCTATCATAGGTTGGAATCCAACACAAGCATTTTTTAGTTTACTATTCTGCATGTGATTTATTGCTCTATACAAAGTAAAGCATATGTCTTTTAAAAACAATAGTGAAGTCTTCCAATGGACTTTTTGGTGAAACCCAATAGATAGCTTTATTTTTTCTTTGTTTCCTCAAATATTGAATGCATATGTTTTATAACTTTAGTAGTAAAGTATTCTAATGACTTGCTTATGAAACCCCATAGAATATATCATGTTTAGTACCTTGGACATTGTAGCTTATTGACTTAAATATCTGATAAATTTTAGGACATTTGTGAGCATTCTGGTTAGGTCAGTTGGTAGGGTGTTGGTCTTACACTATCAATGTAAGGCTATCATAGGTTGGAATCCAACACAAGCATTTTTATTTTACTAGTCAGCATGTGATTTATTGCTCTATACTGAGTAAAGCATATGTCTTTTAAAAACAATAGTCAAGTCTTCCAATGGACTTTTTTGTGAAACCCAATAGATAGCTTTTTTTTTTCTTTTTTAACTCAAATATTGAATGCATATGTCATAACTTTAGTAGGAAATTATTCTAATGACTTGCTTATGATGCCCCATAGAATATATCAGGATTCGTACCTTGGAAATTGTAGGTTATTTACATAAATCTCTTACAAATTAGTTGACACTTACGTGCAGACTGGTTAGCTCAGTTGGTAGAGTGTAGGTCTTACTCTAACAAGGTTTGGCTATCATAGGTTTGAATACAATGTAAACATGATTTTAGTTTACTATTCTGCATGTAATTAATTGCTCTATACTGAGTAATGCATATGTCTTTAAAAAACAATAGTCAAGTCTTCCAATGGACTTTTTAGTGAAACCCAATAAATAGCTTTATTTTTTCTTTGTTTCCTCTAATATTGAATGCATATGTTTTATAACTTTAGTAGTAAAGTATTCTAATGACTTGCTTATAAAACCCCATAGAATATATCATGTTTAGTACCTTGGACATTGTAGCTTATTGACTTAAATATCTGATTAATGTTAGGATGTTTATGAGAGTTCTAGTTAGCTCAGTTGGTACGGTGTTGGTCTTACACTATCAATGTAAGCCTATCATAGGATGGAATCCAACACAATTTTTTTTTATTTTACTAGTCAGCATGTGATTTATTGCTCTATACTGAGTAAAGCATATGTCTTTTAAAAACAATAGTCAAGTCTTCCAATGGACTTTTTAGTGAAACCCAATAAATAGCTTTATTTTTTCTTTGTTTCCTCAAACATTAAATGCATATGTTTTATAACTTTAGTAGTAAAGTATTCTAATGACTTGCTTATGAAACCCCATAGAATATATCATGTTTAGTACCTTGGACATTGTAGCTTATTGACTTAAATATCTGATAAATTTTAGGAAATTCATGAGCATTCTGGTTAGCTCAGTTGGTAGGGTGTCTCTTTTACACTATCAACGTAAGCCTATCATAGGTTGGAATCCAACACAAGCATTTTTTAGTTTACTATTCTGCATGTGATTTATTGCTCTATACAAAGTAAAGCATATGTCTTTTAAAAACAATAGTCAAGTCTTCCAATGGACTTTTTAGTGAAACCCAATAAATAGCTTTATTTTTTCTTTGTTTCCTCAAATATTGAATGCATATGTTTTATAACTTTAGTAGTAAAGTATTCTAATGACTTGCTTATGAAACCCCATAGAATATATCATGTTTAGTACCTTGGACATTGTAGCTTATTGACTTAAATATCTGATAAATTTTAGGACATTCATGAGCATTCTGGTTAGCTCAGTTGGTAGGGTGACTCTTTTACACTATCAACGTATGCCTATCATAGGTTGGAATCTAACACAAACATTATTTAGTTTACTTTTCTGCATGTGATTAATTGCTCTATACAGAGTAATGCATATGTCTTTTAATAACAATAGTCAAGTCTTCCAATGGACTTTTTAGTGAAACCCAATAAATAGCTTTATTTTTTCTTTGTTTCCTCAAATATTGAATGCATATGTTTTATAACTTTAGTAGTAAAGTATTCTAATGACTTGCTTATGAAACCCCATAGAATATATCATGTTTAGTACCTTGGACATAGTAGCTTATTGACTTAAATACCTGATACATTTTAGGACATTCATGAGCATTCTGGTTAGGTCAGTTGGTCGGGTGTTGGTCTAACACTATCAATGTAAGGCTATCATAGGTTGGAATCCAACACAAGCATTTTTATTTTACTAGTCAGCATGTGATTTATTGCTCTATACTGAGTAAAGCATATGTCTTTTAAAAACAATAGTCAAGTCTTCCAATGGACTTTTTTGTGAAACCCAATAGATAGCTTTTTTTTTCTTTTTTAACTCAAATATTGAATGCATATGTCATAACTTTAGTAGGAAATTATTCTAATGACTTGCTTATGATGCCCCATAGAATATATCACGATTCGTACCTTGGAAATTGTAGGTTATTTACATAAATCTCTTACAAATTAGTTGACACTTACGTGCAGACTGGTTAGCTCAGTTGGTAGAGTGTAGGTCTTACTCTAACAAGGTTTGGCTATCATAGGTTTGAATACAATGTAAACATGATTTTAGTTTACTATTCTGCATGTAATTAATTGCTCTATACTGAGTAATGCATATGTCTTTAAAAAACAATAGTCAAGTCTTCCAATGGACTTTTTAGTGAAACCCAATAAATAGCTTTATTTTTTCTTTGTTTCCTCTAATATTGAATGCATATGTTTTATAACTTTAGTAGTAAAGTATTCTAATGACTTGCTTATAAAACCCCATAGAATATATCATGTTTAGTACCTTGGACATTGTAGCTTATTGACTTAAATATCTGATTAATGTTAGGATGTTTATGAGAGTTCTAGTTAGCTCAGTTGGTACGGTGTTGGTCTTACACTATCAATGTAAGCCTATCATAGGATGGAATCCAACACAAATTTTTTTTATTTTACTAGTCAGCATGTGATTTATTGCTCTATACTGAGTAAAGCATATGTCTTTTAAAAACAATAGTCAAGTCTTCCAATGGACTTTTTAGTGAAACCCAATAAATAGCTTTATTTTTTCTTTGTTTCCTCAAACATTAAATGCATATGTTTTATAACTTTAGTAGTAAAGTATTCTAATGACTTGCTTATGAAACCCCATAGAATATATCATGTTTAGTACCTTGGACATTGTAGCTTATTGACTTAAATATCTGATAAATTTTAGGAAATTCATGAGCATTCTGGTTAGCTCAGTTGGTAGGGTGTCTCTTTTACACTATCAACGTAAGCCTATCATAGGTTGGAATCCAACACAAGCATTTTTTAGTTTACTATTCTGCATGTGATTTATTGCTCTATACAAAGTAAAGCATATGTCTTTTAAAAACAATAGTCAAGTCTTCCAATGGACTTTTTAGTGAAACCCAATAAATAGCTTTATTTTTTCTTTGTTTCCTCAAATATTGAATGCATATGTTTTATAACTTTAGTAGTAAAGTATTCTAATGACTTGCTTATGAAACCCCATAGAATATATCATGTTTAGTACCTTGGACATTGTAGCTTATTGACTTAAATATCTGATAAATTTTAGGACGTTCGTGAGCATTCTGGTTAGTTCAGATGGTAGGGTGTTGGTCTCACACTATCAATGTAAGGCTATCATAGGTTGGAATCAAACACAAGCATTTTTTATTTTACTAGTCAGCATGTGATTTATTGCTCTATAATGAGTAAAGCATATGTCTTTTAAAAACAATAGTCAAGTCTTCCAATGGACTTTTTAGTGAAACCCAATAAATAGCTTTATTTTTTCTTTGTTTCCTCAAACATTAAATGCATATGTTTTATAACTTTAGTAGTAAAGTATTCTAATGACTTGCTTATGAAACCCCATAGAATATATCATGTTTAGTACCTTGGACATTGTAGCTTATTGACTTAAATATCTGATAAATTTTAGGACATTCATGAGCATTCTGGTTAGCTCAGTTGGTAGGGTGTTGGTTTTACACTATTAATGTAAGCCTATCATAGGTTGGAATCCAACACAAGCATTTTTTATTTTACTAGTCAGCATGTGATTTATTGCTCTATACTGAGTAAAGCATATGTCTTTTAAAAACAATAGTCAAGTCTTCCAATGGACTTTTTAGTGAAACCCAATAAATAGCTTTATTTTTTCTTTGTTTCCTCAAATATTGAATGCATATGTTTTATAACTTTAGTAGTAAAGTATTCTAATGACTTGCTTATGAAACCCCATAGAATATATCATGTTTAGTACCTTGGACATTGTAGCTTATTGACTTAAATACCTGATACATTTTAGGACATTCGTGAGCATTCTGGTTAGGTCAGTTGGTCGGGTGTTGGTCTAACACTATCAATGTAAGCCTATCATAGGTTGGAATCCAACACAAGCATTTTTTAGTTGACTATATTGCATGTGATTTATTTCTCTATACAAAGTAAAGCATATGTCTATTAAAAACAATAGTCAAGTCTTCCAATGGACTTTTTAGTGAAACCCAATAGATAGCTTTATTTTTTCTTTGTTTCCTCAAATATTGAATGCATATGTTTTATAACTTTAGTAGTAAAGTATTCTAATGACTTGCTTATGAAACCCCATAGAATATATCATGTTTAGTACCTTGGACATTGTAGCTTATTGACTTAAATACCTGATACATTTTAGGACATTCGTGAGCATTCTGGTTAGGTCAGTTGGTCGGGTGTTGGTCTAACACTATCAATGTAAGGCTATCATAGGTTGGAATCCAACACAAGCATTTTTATTTTACTAGTCAGCATGTGATTTATTGCTCTATACTGAGTAAAGCATATGTCTTTTAAAAACAATAGTCAAGTCTTCCAATGGACTTTTTTGTGAAACCCAATAGATAGCTTTTTTTTTTCTTTTTTAACTCAAATATTGAATGCATATGTCATAACTTTAGTAGGAAATTATTCTAATGACTTGCTTATGATGCCCCATAGAATATATCACGATTCGTACCTTGGAAATTGTAGGTTATTTACATAAATCTCTTACAAATTAGTTGACACTTACGTGCAGACTGGTTAGCTCAGTTGGTAGAGTGTAGGTCTTACTCTAACAAGGTTTGGCTATCATAGGTTTGAATACAATGTAAACATGATTTTAGTTTACTATTCTGCATGTAATTAATTGCTCTATACTGAGTAATGCATAAGTCTTTAAAAAACAATAGTCAAGTCTTCCAATGGACTTTTTAGTGAAACCCAATAAATAGCTTTATTTTTTCTTTGTTTCCTCTAATATTGAATGCATATGTTTTATAACTTTAGTAGTAAAGTATTCTAATGACTTGCTTATAAAACCCCATAGAATATATCATGTTTAGTACCTTGGACATTGTAGCTTATTGACTTAAATATCTGATTAATGTTAGGATGTTTATGAGAGTTCTAGTTAGCTCAGTTGGTACGGTGTTGGTCTTACACTATCAATGTAAGCCTATCATAGGATGGAATCCAACACAAAATTTTTTTATTTTACTAGTCAGCATGTGATTTATTGCTCTATACTGAGTAAAGCATATGTCTTTTAAAAACAATAGTCAAGTCTTCCAATGGACTTTTTAGTGAAACCCAATAAATAGCTTTATTTTTTCTTTGTTTCCTCAAACATTAAATGCATATGTTTTATAACTTTAGTAGTAAAGTATTCTAATGACTTGCTTATGAAACCCCATAGAATATATCATGTTTAGTACCTTGGACATTGTAGCTTATTGACTTAAATATCTTATAAATTTTAGGAAATTCATGAGCATTCTGGTTAGCTCAGTTGGTAGGGTGTCTCTTTTACACTATCAACGTAAGCCTATCATAGGTTGGAATCCAACACAAGCATTTTTTAGTTTACTATTCTGCATGTGATTTATTGCTCTATACAAAGTAAAGCATATGTCTTTTAAAAACAATAGTCAAGTCTTCCAATGGACTTTTTAGTGAAACCCAATAAATAGCTTTATTTTTTCTTTGTTTCCTCAAATATTGAATGCATATGTTTTATAACTTTAGTAGTAAAGTATTCTAATGACTTGCTTATGAAACCCCATAGAATATATCATGTTTAGTACCTTGGACATTGTAGCTTATTGACTTAAATATCTGATAAATTTTAGGACGTTCGTGAGCATTCTGGTTAGTTCAGATGGTAGGGTGTTGGTCTTACACTATCAATGTAAGGCTATCATAGGTTGGAATCAAACACAAGCATTTTTTATTTTACTAGTCAGCATGTGATTTATTGCTCTATACTGAGTAAAGCATATGTCTTTTAAAAACAATAGTCAAGTCTTCCAATGGACTTTTTAGTGAAACCCAATAAATAGCTTTAATTTTTTCTTTGTTTCCTCAAATATTGAATGCATATGTTTTATAATTTTAGTAGTAAAGTATTCTAATGACTTGCTTATGAAACCCCATAGAATATATCATGTTTAGTACCTTGGACATTGTAGCTTATTGACTTAAATATCTGATAAATTTTAGGAAATTCATGAGCATTCTGGTTAGCTCAGTTGGTAGGGTGTCTCTTTTACACTATCAACGTAAGCCTATCATAGGTTGGAATCCAACACAAGCATTTTTTAGTTTACTATTCTGCATGTGATTTATTGCTCTATACAAAGTAAAGCATATGTCTTTTAAAAACAATAGTCAAGTCTTCCAATGGACTTTTTAGTGAAACCCAATAAATAGCTTTATTTTTTCTTTGTTTCCTCAAATATTGAATGCATATGTTTTATAACTTTAGTAGTAAAGTATTCTAATGACTTGCTTATGAAACCCCATAGAATATATCATGTTTAGTACCTTGGACATTGTAGCTTATTGACTTAAATATTTGATAAATTTTAGGATATTCATGAGCATTTTGGTTAGCTCAGTTGGTAGGGTGTTGGTTTTACACTATCAATGTAAGCCTATCATAGGTTGGAATCCAACACAAGCATTTTTTATTTTACTAGTCAGCATGTGATTTATTGCTCTATACTGAGTAAAGCATATGTCTTTTAAAAACAATAGTCAAGTCTTCCAATGGACATTTTAGTGAAACCCAATAAATAGCTTTATTTTTTCTTTGTTTCCTCAAATATTGAATGCATATGTTTTATAACTTTAGTAGTAAAGTATTCTAATGACTTGCTTATGAAACCCCATAGAATATATCATGTTTAGTACCTTGGACATTGTAGCTTATTGACTTAAATATCTGATTAATGTTAGGATGTTTATGAGAGTACTAGTTAGCTCAGTTGGTACGGTGTTGGTATTACACTATCAATGTAAGCCTATCATAGGATGGAATCCAACACAAACATTTTTTATTTTACTAGTCAGCATGTGATTTATTGCTCTATACTGAGTAAAGCATATGTCTTTTAAAAACAATAGTCAAGTCTTCCAATGGACTTTTTAGTGAAACCCAATAAATAGCTTTATTTTTTCTTTGTTTCCTCAAATATTGAATGCATATGTTTTATAACTTTAGTAGTAAAGTATTCTAATGACTTGCTTATGAAACCCCATAGAATATATCATGTTTAGTACCTTGGACATTGTAGCTTATTGACTTAAATATCCGATAAATTTTAGGACATTTGTGAGCATTCTGGTTAGCTCAGTTGGTAGGGTGTTTGTCTTACACTATCAATGTAATGATATTATAGGTTGGAATCCAACACAAGCATTTTTTATTTTACTAGTCAGCATGTGATTTATTGCTCTATACTGAGTAAAGCATATGTTTTTTAAAAACAATAGTCAAGTCTTCCAATGGACTTTTTAGTGAAACCCAATAGATAGCTTTTTTTTTTCTTTTTTAACTCAAATATTGAATGCATATGTCATAACTTTAGTAGTAAATTATTCTAATGACTTGCTTTTGATGCCCCATAGAATATATCATGATTCGTACCTTGGAAATTGTAGGTTATTTACATAAATCTCTGACAAATCAGTTGACTGTTATGTGCAGACTGGTTAGCTCAGTTGGTAGAGTGTAGGTCTTATGCTAACAAGGTTTGCCTATCATAGGTTTGAATACAATGTAAACATGTTTTTAGTTTACTATTCTGCATGTGATTAATTGCTCTATACTGAGTAATGCATATGTCTTTTAAAAACAATAGTCAAGTCTTCCAATGGACTTTTTAGTGAAACCCAATAAATAGCTTTATTATTTCTTTGTTTCCTCAAATATTGAATGCATATGTTTTATAACTTTAGTAGTAAAGTATTCTAATGACTTGCTTATGAAACCCCATATAATATATCATGTTTAGTACCTTGGACATTGTAGCTTATTGACTTCAATATCTGATTAATGTTAGGATGTTTATGAGAGTTCTAGTTAGCTCAGTTGGTACGGTGTTGGTCTTACACTATCAATGTAAGCCTATCATAGGATGGAATCCAACACAAACGTTTTTAATTTTACTAGTCAGCATGTGATTTATTGCTCTATACAAAGTAAAGCATATGTCTTTTAAAAACAATAGTCAAGTCTTCCAATGGACTTTTTAGTGAAACCCAATAAATAGCTTTATTTTTTCTTTGTTTCCTCAAATATTGAATGCATATGTTTTATAACTTTAGTAGTAAAGTATTCTAATGACTTGCTTATGAAACCCCATAGAATATATCATGTTTAGTACCTTGGACATTGTAGCTTATTGACTTAAATATCTGATAAATTTTAGGACATTCATGAGCATTCTGGTTAGCTCAGTTGGTAGGGTGTCTCTTTTACACTATCAATGTAAGCCTATCATAGGTTGGAATCCAACACAAGCATTTTTTATTTTACTATTCTGCATGTGATTTATTGCTCTATACAAAGTAAAGCATATGTCTTTTAAAAACAATAGTGAAGTCTTCCAATGGACTTTTTGGTGAAACCCAATAGATAGCTTTATTTTTTCTTTGTTTCCTCAAATATTGAATGCATATGTTTTATAACTTTAGTAGTAAAGTATTCTAATGACTTGCTTATGAAACCCCATAGAATATATCATGTTTAGTACCTTGGACATTGTAGCTTATTGACTTAAATATCTGATAAATTTTAGGACATTTGTGAGCATTCTGGTTAGGTCAGTTGGTAGGGTGTTGGTCTTACACTATCAATGTAAGGCTATCATAGGTTGGAATCCAACACAAGCATTTTTATTTTACTAGTCAGCATGTGATTTATTGCTCTATACTGAGTAAAGCATATGTCTTTTAAAAACAATAATCAAGTCTTCCAATGGACTTTTTTGTGAAACCCAATAGATAGCTTTTTTTTTTCTTTTTTAACTCAAATATTGAATGCATATGTCATAACTTTAGTAGGAAATTATTCTAATGACTTGCTTATGATGCCCCATAGAATATATCACGATTCGTACCTTGGAAATTGTAGGTTATTTACATAAATCTCTTACAAATTAGTTGACACTTACGTGCAGACTGGTTAGCTCAGTTGGTAGAGTGTAGGTCTTACTCTAACAAGGTTTGGCTATCATAGGTTTGAATACAATGTAAACATGATTTTAGTTTACTATTCTGCATGTAATTAATTGCTCTATACTGAGTAATGCATATGTCTTTAAAAAACAATAGTCAAGTCTTCCAATGGACTTTTTAGTGAAACCCAATAAATAGCTTTATTTTTTCTTTGTTTCCTCTAATATTGAATGCATATGTTTTATAACTTTAGTAGTAAAGTATTCTAATGACTTGCTTATAAAACCCCATAGAATATATCATGTTTAGTACCTTGGACATTGTAGCTTATTGACTTAAATATCTGATTAATGTTAGGATGTTTATGAGAGTTCTAGTTTGCTCAGTTGGTACGGTGTTGGTCTTACACTATCAATGTAAGCCTATCATAGGATGGAATCCAACACAAAAATTTTTTATTTTACTAGTCAGCATGTGATTTATTGCTCTATACTGAGTAAAGCATATGTCTTTTAAAAACAATAGTCAAGTCTTCCAATGGACTTTTTAGTGAAACCCAATAAATAGCTTTATTTTTTCTTTGTTTCCTCAAACATTAAATGCATATGTTTTATAACTTTAGTAGTAAAGTATTCTAATGACTTGCTTATGAAACCCCATAGAATATATCATGTTTAGTACCTTGGACATTGTAGCTTATTGACTTAAATATCTGATAAATTTTAGGAAATTCATGAGCATTCTGGTTAGCTCAGTTGGTAGGGTGTCTCTTTTACACTATCAACGTAAGCCTATCATAGGTTGGAATCCAACACAAGCATTTTTTAGTTTACTATTCTGCATGTGATTTATTGCTCTATACAAAGTAAAGCATATGTCTTTTAAAAACAATAGTCAAGTCTTCCAATGGACTTTTTAGTGAAACCCAATAAATAGCTTTATTTTTTCTTTGTTTCCTCAAATATTGAATGCATATGTTTTATAACTTTAGTAGTAAAGTATTCTAATGACTTGCTTATGAAACCCCATAGAATATATCATGTTTAGTACCTTGGACATTGTAGCTTATTGACTTAAATATCTGATAAATTTTAGGATATTCATGAGCATTTTGGTTAGCTCAGTTGGTAGGGTGTTGGTTTTACACTATCAATGTAAGCCTATCATAGGTTGGAATCCAACACAAGCATTTTTTATTTTACTAGTCAGCATGTGATTTATTGCTCTATACTGAGTAAAGCATATGTCTTTTAAAAACAATAGTCAAGTCTTCCAATGGACATTTTAGTGAAACCCAATAAATAGCTTTATTTTTTCTTTGTTTCCTCAAATATTGAATGCATATGTTTTATAACTTTAGTAGTAAAGTATTCTAATGACTTGCTTATGAAACCCCATAGAATATATCATGTTTAGTACCTTGGACATTGTAGCTTATTGACTTAAATACCTGATACATTTTAGGACATTCGTGAGCATTCTGGTTAGGTCAGTTGGTCGGGTGTTGGTCTAACACTATCAATGTAAGGCTATCATAGGTTGGAATCCAACACAAGCATTTTTATTTTACTAGTCAGCGTGTGATTTATTGCTCTATACTGAGTAAAGCATATGTCTTTTAAAAACAATAGTCAAGTCTTCCAATGGACTTTTTTGTGAAACCCAATAGATAGCTTTTTTTTTTCTTTTTTAACTCAAATATTGAATGCATATGTCATAACTTTAGTAGGAAATTATTCTAATGACTTGCTTATGATGCCCCATAGAATATATCACGATTCGTACCTTGGAAATTGTAGGTTATTTACATAAATCTCTTACAAATTAGTTGACACTTACGTGCAGACTGGTTAGCTCAGTTGGTAGAGTGTAGGTCTTACTCTAACAAGGTTTGGCTATCATAGGTTTGAATACAATGTAAACATGATTTTAGTTTACTATTCTGCATGTAATTAATTGCTCTATACTGAGTAATGCATATGTCTTTAAAAAACAATAGTCAAGTCTTCCAATGGACTTTTTAGTGAAACCCAATAAATAGCTTTATTTTTTCTTTGTTTCCTCTAATATTGAATGCATATGTTTTATAACTTTAGTAGTAAAGTATTCTAATGACTTGCTTATAAAACCCCATAGAATATATCATGTTTAGTACCTTGGACATTGTAGCTTATTGACTTAAATATCTGATTAATGTTAGGATGTTTATGAGAGTTCTAGTTAGCTCAGTTGGTACGGTGTTGGTCTTACACTATCAATGTAAGCCTATCATAGGATGGAATCCAACACAATTTTTTTTTATTTTACTAGTCAGCATGTGATTTATTGCTCTATACTGAGTAAAGCATATGTCTTTTAAAAACAATAGTCAAGTCTTCCAATGGACTTTTTAGTGAAACCCAATAAATAGCTTTATTTTTTCTTTGTTTCCTCAAACATTAAATGCATATGTTTTATAACTTTAGTAGTAAAGTATTCTAATGACTTGCTTATGAAACCCCATAGAATATATCATGTTTAGTACCTTGGACATTGTAGCTTATTGACTTAAATATCTGATAAATTTTAGGAAATTCATGAGCATTCTGGTTAGCTCAGTTGGTAGGGTGTCTCTTTTACACTATCAACGTAAGCCTATCATAGGTTGGAATCCAACACAAGCATTTTTTAGTTTACTATTCTGCATGTGATTTATTGCTCTATACAAAGTAAAGCATATGTCTTTTAAAAACAATAGTCAAGTCTTCCAATGGACTTTTTAGTGAAACCCAATAAATAGCTTTATTTTTTCTTTGTTTCCTCAAATATTGAATGCATATGTTTTATAACGTTAGTAGTAAAGTATTCTAATGACTTGCTTATGAAACCCCATAGAATATATTATGTTTAGTACCTTGGACATTGTAGCTTATTGACTTAAATATCTGATAAATTTTAGGACGTTCGTGAGCATTCTGGTTAGTTCAGATGGTAGGGTGTTGGTCTTACACTATCAATGTAAGGCTATCATAGGTTGGAATCAAACACAAGCATTTTTTATTTTACTAGTCAGCATGTGATTTATTGCTCTATAATGAGTAAAGCATATGTCTTTTAAAAACAATAGTCAAGTCTTCCAATGGACTTTTTAGTGAAACCCAATAAATAGCTTTATTTTTTCTTTGTTTCCTCAAACATTAAATGCATATGTTTTATAACTTTAGTAGTAAAGTATTCTAATGACTTGCTTATGAAACCCCATAGAATATATCATGTTTAGTACCTTGGACATTGTAGCTTATTGACTTAAATATCTGATAAATTTTAGGACATTCATGAGCATTCTGGTTAGCTCAGTTGGTATGGTGTTGGTTTTACACTATTAATGTAAGCCTATCATAGGTTGGAATCCAACACAAGCATTTTTTATTTTACTAGTCAGCATGTGATTTATTGCTCTATACTGAGTAAAGCATATGTCTTTTAAAAACAATAGTCAAGTCTTCCAATGGACTTTTTAGTGAAACCCAATAAATAGCTTTATTTTTTCTTTGTTTCCTCAAATATTGAATGCATATGTTTTATAACTTTAGTAGTAAAGTATTCTAATGACTTGCTTATGAAACCCCATAGAATATATCATGTTTAGTACCTTGGAGATTGTAGCTTATTGACTTAAATATCTGATAAATTTTAGGACATTCATGAGCATTCTGGTTAGCTCAGTTGGTAGGGTGTTGCTTTTACACTATCAATGTAAGCCTATCATAGGTTGGAATCCAACACAAGCATTTTTTAGTTGACTATATTGCATGTGATTTATTGCTCTATACAAAGTAAAGCATATGTCTATTAAAAACAATAGTCAAGTCTTCCAATGGACTTTTTAGTGAAACCCAATAGATAGCTTTATTTTTTCTTTGTTTCCTCAAATATTGAATGCATATGTTTTATAACTTTAGTAGTAAAGTATTCTAATGACTTGCTTATGAAACCCCATAGAATATATCATGTTTAGTACCTTGGACATTGTAGCTTATTGACTTAAATACCTGATACATTTTAGGACATTCGTGAGCATTCTGGTTAGGTCAGTTGGTCGGGTGTTGGTCTAACACTATCAATGTAAGGCTATCATAGGTTGGAATCCAACACAAGCATTTTTATTTTACTAGTCAGCATGTGATTTATTGCTCTATACTGAGTAAAGCATATGTCTTTTAAAAACAATAGTCAAGTCTTCCAATGGACTTTTTTTGTGAAACCCAATAGATAGCTTTTTTTTTTTCTTTTTTAACTCAAATATTGAATGCATATGTCATAACTTTAGTAGGAAATTATTCTAATGACTTGCTTATGATGCCCCATAGAATATATCACGATTCGTACCTTGGAAATTGTAGGTTATTTACATAAATCTCTTACAAATTAGTTAACACTTACGTGCAGACTGGTTAGCTCAGTTGGTAGAGTGTAGGTCTTACTCTAACAAGGTTTGGCTATCATAGGTTTGAATACAATGTAAACATGATTTTAGTTTACTATTCTGCATGTAATTAATTGCTCTATACTGAGTAATGCATATGTCTTTAAAAAACAATAGTCAAGTCTTCCAATGGACTTTTTAGTGAAACCCAATAAATAGCTTTATTTTTTCTTTGTTTCCTCTAATATTGAATGCATATGTTTTATAACTTTAGTAGTAAAGTATTCTAATGACTTGCTTATAAAACCCCATAGAATATATCATGTTTAGTACCTTGGACATTGTAGCTTATTGACTTAAATATCTGATTAATGTTAGGATGTTTATGAGAGTTCTAGTTAGCTCAGTTGGTACGGTGTTGGTCTTACACTATCAATGTAAGCCTATCATAGGATGGAATCCAACACAAAAAAATTTTATTTTACTAGTCAGCATGTGATTTATTGCTCTATACTGAGTAAAGCATATGTCTTTTAAAAACAATAGTCAAGTCTTCCAATGGACTTTTTAGTGAAACCCAATAAATAGCTTTATTTTTTCTTTGTTTCCTCAAACATTAAATGCATATGTTTTATAACTTTAGTAGTAAAGTATTCTAATGACTTGCTTATGAAACCCCATAGAATATATCATGTTTAGTACCTTGGACATTGTAGCTTATTGACTTAAATATCTGATAAATTTTAGGACGTTCGTGAGCATTCTGGTTAGTTCAGATGGTAGGGTGTTGGTCTTACACTATCAATGTAAGGCTATCATAGGTTGGAATCAAACACAAGCATTTTTTATTTTACTAGTCAGCATGTGATTTATTGCTCTATACTGAGTAAAGCATATGTCTTTTAAAAACAATAGTCAAGTCTTCCAATGGACTTTTTAGTGAAACCCAATAAATAGCTTTATTTTTTCTTTGTTTCCTCAAACATTAAATGCATATGTTTTATAACTTTAGTAGTAAAGTATTCTAATGACTTGCTTATGAAACCCCATAGAATATATCATGTTTAGTACCTTGGACATTGTAGCTTATTGACTTAAATATCTGATACATTTTAGGAAATTCATGAGCATTCTGGTTAGCTCAGTTGGTAGGGTGTCTCTTTTACACTATCAACGTAAGCCTATCATAGGTTGGAATCCAACACAAGCATTTTTTAGTTTACTATTCTGCATGTGATTTATTGCTCTATGCAAAGTAAAGCATATGTCTTTTAAAAACAATAGTCAAGTCTTCCAATGGACTTTTTAGTGAAACCCAATAAATAGCTTTATTTTTTCTTTGTTTCCTCAAATATTGAATGCATATGTTTTATAACTTTAGTAGTAAAGTATTCTAATGACTTGCTTATGAAACCCCATAGAATATATCATGTTTAGTACCTTGGACATTGTAGCTTATTGACTTAAATATCTGATAAATTTTAGGATATTCATGAGCATTTTGGTTAGCTCAGTTGGTAGGGTGTTGGTTTTACACTATCAATGTAAGCCTATCATAGGTTGGAATCCAACACAAGCATTTTTTATTTTACTAGTCAGCATGTGATTTATTGCTCTATACTGAGTAAAGCATATGTCTTTTAAAAACAATAGTCAAGTCTTCCAATGGACATTTTAGTGAAACCCAATAAATAGCTTTATTTTTTCTTTGTTTCCTCAAATATTGAATGCATATGTTTTATAACTTTAGTAGTAAAGTATTCTAATGACTTGCTTATGAAACCCCATAGAATATATCATGTTTAGTACCTTGGACATTGTAGCTTATTGACTTAAATATCTGATAAATTTTAGGACATTCATGAGCATTCTGGTTAGCTCAGTTGGTAGGGTGACTCTTTTACACTATCAACGTAAGCCTATCATAGGTTGGAATCTAACACAAACATTATTTAGTTTACTTTTCTGCATGTGATTAATTGCTCTATACAGAGTAATGCATATGTCTTTTAATAACAATAGTCAAGTCTTCCAATGGACTTTTTAGTGAAACCCAATAAATAGCTTTATTTTTTCTTTGTTTCCTCAAATATTGAATGCATATGTTTTATAACTTTAGTAGTAAAGTATTCTAATGACTTGCTTATGAAACCCCATAGAATATATCATGTTTAGTACCTTGGACATTGTAGCTTATTGACTTAAATACCTGATACATTTTAGGACATTCGTGAGCATTCTGGTTAAGTCAGTTGGTCGGGTGTTGGTCTAACACTATCAATGTAAGGCTATCATAGGTTGGAATCCAACACAAGCATTTTTATTTTACTAGTCAGCATGTGATTTATTGCTCTATACTGAGTAAAGCATATGTCTTTTAAAAACAATAGTCAAGTCTTCCAATGGACTTTTTTGTGAAACCCAATAGATAGCTTTTTTTTTTCTTTTTTAACTCAAATATTGAATGCATATGTCATAACTTTAGTAGGAAATTATTCTAATGACTTGCTTATGATGCCCCATAGAATATATCACGATTCGTACCTTGGAAATTGTAGGTTATTTACATAAATCTCTTACAAATTAGTTGACACTTATGTGCAGACTGGTTAGCTCAGTTGGTAGAGTGTAGGTCTTACTCTAACAAGGTTTGGCTATCATAGGTTTGAATACAATGTAAACATGATTTTAGTTTACTATTCTGCATGTAATTAATTGCTCTATACTGAGTAATGCATATGTCTTTAAAAAACAATAGTCAAGTCTTCCAATGGACTTTTTAGTGAAACCCAATAAATAGCTTTATTTTTTCTTTGTTTCCTCTAATATTGAATGCATATGTTTTATAACTTTAGTAGTAAAGTATTCTAATGACTTGCTTATAAAACCCCATAGAATATATCATGTTTAGTACCTTGGACATTGTAGCTTATTGACTTAAATATCTGATTAATGTTAGGATGTTTATGAGAGTTCTAGTTAGCTCAGTTGGTACGGTGTTGGTCTTACACTATCAATGTAAGCCTATCATAGGATGGAATCCAACACAAAAATGTTTTATTTTACTAGTCAGCATGTGATTTATTGCTCTATACTGAGTAAAGCATATGTCTTTTAAAAACAATAGTCAAGTCTTCCAATGGACTTTTTAGTGAAACCCAATAAATAGCTTTATTTTTTCTTTGTTTCCTCAAACATTAAATGCATATGTTTTATAACTTTAGTAGTAAAGTATTCTAATGACTTGCTTATGAAACCCCATAGAATATATCATGTTTAGTACCTTGGACATTGTAGCTTATTGACTTAAATATCTGATACATTTTAGGAAATTCATGAGCATTCTGGTTAGCTCAGTTGGTAGGGTGTCTCTTTTACACTATCAACGTAAGCCTATCATAGGTTGGAATCCAACACAAGCATTTTTTAGTTTACTATTCTGCATGTGATTTATTGCTCTATACAAAGTAAAGCATATGTCTTTTAAAAACAATAGTCAAGTCTTCCAATGGACTTTTTAGTGAAACCCAATAAATAGCTTTATTTTTTCTTTGTTTCCTCAAATATTGAATGCATATGTTTTATAACTTTAGTAGTAAAGTATTCTAATGACTTGCTTATGAAACCCCATAGAATATATCATGTTTAGTACCTTGGACATTGTAGCTTATTGACTTAAATACCTGATACATTTTAGGACATTCGTGAGCATTCTGGTTAGGTCAGTTGGTCGGGTGTTGGTCTAACACTATCAATGTAAGGCTATCATAGGTTGGAATCCAACACAAGCATTTTTATTTTACTAGTCAGCATGTGATTTATTGCTCTATACTGAGTAAAGCATATGTCTTTTAAAAACAATAGTCAAGTCTTCCAATGGACTTTTTTGTGAAACCCAATAGATAGCTTTTTTTTTTCTTTTTTAACTCAAATATTGAATGCATATGTCATAACTTTAGTAGGAAATTATTCTAATGACTTGCTTATGATGCCCCATAGAATATATCACGATTCGTACCTTGGAAATTGTAGGTTATTTACATAAATCTCTTACAAATTAGTTGACACTTACGTGCAGACTGGTTAGCTCAGTTGGTAGAGTGTAGGTCTTACTCTAACAAGGTTTGGCTATCATAGGTTTGAATACAATGTAAACATGATTTTAGTTTACTATTCTGCATGTAATTAATTGCTCTATACTGAGTAATGCATAAGTCTTTAAAAAACAATAGTCAAGTCTTCCAATGGACTTTTTAGTGAAACCCAATAAATAGCTTTATTTTTTCTTTGTTTCCTCTAATATTGAATGCATATGTTTTATAACTTTAGTAGTAAAGTATTCTAATGACTTGCTTATAAAACCCCATAGAATATATCATGTTTAGTACCTTGGACATTGTAGCTTATTGACTTAAATATCTGATTAATGTTAGGATGTTTATGAGAGTTCTAGTTAGCTCAGTTGGTACGGTGTTGGTCTTACACTATCAATGTAAGCCTATCATAGGATGGAATCCAACACAAAAATTTTTTATTTTACTAGTCAGCATGTGATTTATTGCTCTATACTGAGTAAAGCATATGTCTTTTAAAAACAATAGTCAAGTCTTCCAATGGACTTTTTAGTGAAACCCAATAAATAGCTTTATTTTTTCTTTGTTTCCTCAAACATTAAATGCATATGTTTTATAACTTTAGTAGTAAAGTATTCTAATGACTTGCTTATGAAACCCCATAGAATATATCATGTTTAGTACCTTGGACATTGTAGCTTATTGACTTAAATATCTGATAAATTTTAGGAAATTCATGAGCATTCTGGTTAGCTCAGTTGGTAGGGTGTCTCTTTTACACTATCAACGTAAGCCTATCATAGGTTGGAATCCAACACAAGCATTTTTTAGTTTACTATTCTGCATGTGATTTATTGCTCTATACAAAGTAAAGCATATGTCTTTTAAAAACAATAGTCAAGTCTTCCAATGGACTTTTTAGTGAAACCCAATAAATAGCTTTATTTTTTCTTTGTTTCCTCAAATATTGAATGCATATGTTTTATAACTTTAGTAGTAAAGTATTCTAATGACTTGCTTATGAAACCCCATAGAATATATCATGTTTAGTACCTTGGACATTGTAGCTTATTGACTTAAATATCTGATAAATTTTAGGACGTTCGTGAGCATTCTGGTTAGTTCAGATGGTAGGGTGTTGGTCTTACAC
Source organism: Pseudophryne corroboree (assembly GCF_028390025.1). Classification (NCBI taxonomy): domain Eukaryota; kingdom Metazoa; phylum Chordata; class Amphibia; order Anura; family Myobatrachidae; genus Pseudophryne; species Pseudophryne corroboree. The sequence continues at coordinate 23,379 of NW_026969644.1, forward strand.
TATCAATGTAAGGCTATCATAGGTTGGAATCAAACACAAGCATTTTTTATTTTACTAGTCAGCATGTGATTTATTGCTCTATAATGAGTAAAGCATATGTCTTTTAAAAACAATAGTCAAGTCTTCCAATGGACTTTTTAGTGAAACCCAATAAATAGCTTTATTTTTTCTTTGTTTCCTCAAGCATTAAATGCATATGTTTTATAACTTTAGTAGTAAAGTATTCTAATGACTTGCTTATGAAACCCCATAGAATATATCATGTTTAGTACCTTGGACATTGTAGCTTATTGACTTAAATATCTGATAAATTTTAGGACATTCATGAGCATTCTGGTTAGCTCAGTTGGTAGGGTGTTGGTTTTACACTATTAATGTAAGCCTATCATAGGTTGGAATCCAACACAAGCATTTTTTATTTTACTAGTCAGCATGTGATTTATTGCTCTATACTGAGTAAAGCATATGTCTTTTAAAAACAATAGTCAAGTCTTCCAATGGACTTTTTAGTGAAACCCAATAAATAGCTTTATTTTTTCTTTGTTTCCTCAAATATTGAATGCATATGTTTTATAACTTTAGTAGTAAAGTATTCTAATGACTTGCTTATGAAACCCCATAGAATATATCATGTTTAGTACCTTGGACATTGTAGCTTATTGACTTAAATATCTGATAAATTTGAGGACATTCATGAGCATTCTGGTTAGCTCAGTTGGTAGGGTGTTGCTTTTACACTATCAATGTAAGCCTATCATAGGTTGGAATCCAACACAAGCATTTTTTAGTTGACTATATTGCATGTGATTTATTGCTCTATACAAAGTAAAGCATATGTCTATTAAAAACAATAGTCAAGTCTTCCAATGGACTTTTTAGTGAAACCCAATAGATAGCTTTATTTTTTCTTTGTTTCCTCAAATATTGAATGCATATGTTTTATAACTTTAGTAGTAAAGTATTCTAATGACTTGCTTATGAAACCCCATAGAATATATCATGTTTAGTACCTTGGACATTGTAGCTTATTGACTTAAATACCTGATACATTTTAGGACATTCGTGAGCATTCTGGTTAGGTCAGTTGGTCGGGTGTTGGTCTAACACTATCAATGTAAGGCTATCATAGGTTGGAATCCAACACAAGCATTTTTATTTTACTAGTCAGCATGTGATTTATTGCTCTATACTGAGTAAAGCATATGTCTTTTAAAAACAATAGTCAAGTCTTCCAATGGACTTTTTTGTGAAACCCAATAGATAGCTTTTTTTTTTCTTTTTTAACTCAAATATTGAATGCATATGTCATAACTTTAGTAGGAAATTATTCTAATGACTTGCTTATGATGCCCCATAGAATATATCAGGATTCGTACCTTGGAAATTGTAGGTTATTTACATAAATCTCTTACAAATTAGTTGACACTTACGTGCAGACTGGTTAGCTCAGTTGGTAGAGTGTAGGTCTTACTCTAACAAGGTTTGGCTATCATAGGTTTGAATACAATGTAAACATGATTTTAGTTTACTATTCTGCATGTAATTAATTGCTCTATACTGAGTAATGCATAAGTCTTTAAAAAACAATAGTCAAGTCTTCCAATGGACTTTTTAGTGAAACCCAATAAATAGCTTTATTTTTTCTTTGTTTCCTCTAATATTGAATGCATATGTTTTATAACTTTAGTAGTAAAGTATTCTAATGACTTGCTTATAAAACCCCATAGAATATATCATGTTTAGTACCTTGGACATTGTAGCTTATTGACTTAAATATCTGATTAATGTTAGGATGTTTATGAGAGTTCTAGTTAGCTCAGTTGGTACGGTGTTGGTCTTACACTATCAATGTAAGCCTATCATAGGATGGAATCCAACACAAAAATTTTTTATTTTACTAGTCAGCATGTGATTTATTGCTCTATACTGAGTAAAGCATATGTCTTTTAAAAACAATAGTCAAGTCTTCCAATGGACTTTTTAGTGAAACCCAATAAATAGCTTTATTTTTTCTTTGTTTCCTCAAACATTAAATGCATATGTTTTATAACTTTAGTAGTAAAGTATTCTAATGACTTGCTTATGAAACCCCATAGAATATATCATGTTTAGTACCTTGGACATTGTAGCTTATTGACTTAAATATCTTATAAATTTTAGGAAATTCATGAGCATTCTGGTTAGCTCAGTTGGTAGGGTGTCTCTTTTACACTATCAACGTAAGCCTATCATAGGTTGGAATCCAACACAAGCATTTTTTAGTTTACTATTCTGCATGTGATTTATTGCTCTATACAAAGTAAAGCATATGTCTTTTAAAAACAATAGTCAAGTCTTCCAATGGACTTTTTAGTGAAACCCAATAAATAGCTTTATTTTTTCTTTGTTTCCTCAAATATTGAATGCATATGTTTTATAACTTTAGTAGTAAAGTATTCTAATGACTTGCTTATGAAACCCCATAGAATATATCATGTTTAGTACCTTGGACATTGTAGCTTATTGACTTAAATATCTGATAAATTTTAGGACGTTCGTGAGCATTCTGGTTAGTTCAGATGGTAGGGTGTTGGTCTTACACTATCAATGTAAGGCTATCATAGGTTGGAATCAAACACAAGCATTTTTTATTTTACTAGTCAGCATGTGATTTATTGCTCTATACTGAGTAAAGCATATGTCTTTTAAAAACAATAGTCAAGTCTTCCAATGGACTTTTTAGTGAAACCCAATAAATAGCTTTATTTTTTCTTTGTTTCCTCAAACATTGAATGCATATGTTTTATAATTTTAGTAGTAAAGTATTCTAATGACTTGCTTATGAAACCCCATAGAATATATCATGTTTAGTACCTTGGACATTGTAGCTTATTGACTTAAATATCTGATAAATTTTAGGAAATTCATGAGCATTCTGGTTAGCTCAGTTGGTAGGGTGTCTCTTTTACACTATCAACGTAAGCCTATCATAGGTTGGAATCCAACACAAGCATTTTTTAGTTTACTATTCTGCATGTGATTTATTGCTCTATACAAAGTAAAGCATATGTCTTTTAAAAACAATAGTCAAGTCTTCCAATGGACTTTTTAGTGAAACCCAATAAATAGCTTTATTTTTTCTTTGTTTCCTCAAATATTGAATGCATATGTTTTATAACTTTAGTAGTAAAGTATTCTAATGACTTGCTTATGAAACCCCATAGAATATATCATGTTTAGTACCTTGGACATTTTAGCTTATTGACTTAAATATCTGATAAATTTTAGGACATTCATGAGCATTCTGGTTAGCTCAGTTGGTAGGGTGTCTCTTTTACACTATCAATGTAAGCCTATCATAGGTTGGAATCCAACACAAGCATTTTTTAGTTTACTATTCTGCATGTGATTTATTGCTCTATACAAAGTAAAGCATATGTCTTTTAAAAACAATAGTGAAGTCTTCCAATGGACTTTTTGGTGAAACCCAATAGATAGCTTTATTTTTTCTTTGTTTCCTCAAATATTGAATGCATATGTTTTATAACTTTAGTAGTAAAGTATTCTAATGACTTGCTTATGAAACCCCATAGAATATATCATGTTTAGTACCTTGGACATTGTAGCTTATTGACTTAAATATCTGATAAATTTTAGGACATTTGTGAGCATTCTGGTTAGGTCAGTTGGTAGGGTGTTGGTCTTACACTATCAATGTAAGGCTATCATAGGTTGGAATCCAACACAAGCATTTTTATTTTACTAGTCAGCATGTGATTTATTGCTCTATACTGAGTAAAGCATATGTCTTTTAAAAACAATAGTCAAGTCTTCCAATGGACTTTTTTGTGAAACCCAATAGATAGCTTTTTTTTTTCTTTTTTAACTCAAATATTGAATGCATATGTCATAACTTTAGTAGGAAATTATTCTAATGACTTGCTTATGATGCCCCATAGAATATATCAGGATTCGTACCTTGGAAATTGTAGGTTATTTACATAAATCTCTTACAAATTAGTTGACACTTACGTGCAGACTGGTTAGCTCAGTTGGTAGAGTGTAGGTCTTACTCTAACAAGGTTTGGCTATCATAGGTTTGAATACAATGTAAACATGATTTTAGTTTACTATTCTGCATGTAATTAATTGCTCTATACTGAGTAATGCATATGTCTTTAAAAAACAATAGTCAAGTCTTCCAATGGACTTTTTAGTGAAACCCAATAAATAGCTTTATTTTTTCTTTGTTTCCTCTAATATTGAATGCATATGTTTTATAACTTTAGTAGTAAAGTATTCTAATGACTTGCTTATAAAACCCCATAGAATATATCATGTTTAGTACCTTGGACATTGTAGCTTATTGACTTAAATATCTGATTAATGTTAGGATGTTTATGAGAGTTCTAGTTAGCTCAGTTGGTACGGTGTTGGTCTTACACTATCAATGTAAGCCTATCATAGGATGGAATCCAACACAATTTTTTTTATTTTACTAGTCAGCATGTGATTTATTGCTCTATACTGAGTAAAGCATATGTCTTTTAAAAACAATAGTCAAGTCTTCCAATGGACTTTTTAGTGAAACCCAATAAATAGCTTTATTTTTTCTTTGTTTCCTCAAACATTAAATGCATATGTTTTATAACTTTAGTAGTAAAGTATTCTAATGACTTGCTTATGAAACCCCATAGAATATATCATGTTTAGTACCTTGGACATTGTAGCTTATTGACTTAAATATCTGATAAATTTTAGGAAATTCATGAGCATTCTGGTTAGCTCAGTTGGTAGGGTGTCTCTTTTACACTATCAACGTAAGCCTATCATAGGTTGGAATCCAACACAAGCATTTTTTAGTTTACTATTCTGCATGTGATTTATTGCTCTATACAAAGTAAAGCATATGTCTTTTAAAAACAATAGTCAAGTCTTCCAATGGACTTTTTAGTGAAACCCAATAAATAGCTTTATTTTTTCTTTGTTTCCTCAAATATTGAATGCATATGTTTTATAACTTTAGTAGTAAAGTATTCTAATGACTTGCTTATGAAACCCCATAGAATATATCATGTTTAGTACCTTGGACATTGTAGCTTATTGACTTAAATATCTGATAAATTTTAGGACATTCATGAGCATTCTGGTTAGCTCAGTTGGTAGGGTGACTCTTTTACACTATCAACGTATGCCTATCATAGGTTGGAATCTAACACAAACATTATTTAGTTTACTTTTCTGCATGTGATTAATTGCTCTATACAGAGTAATGCATATGTCTTTTAATAACAATAGTCAAGTCTTCCAATGGACTTTTTAGTGAAACCCAATAAATAGCTTTATTTTTTCTTTGTTTCCTCAAATATTGAATGCATATGTTTTATAACTTTAGTAGTAAAGTATTCTAATGACTTGCTTATGAAACCCCATAGAATATATCATGTTTAGTACCTTGGACATTGTAGCTTATTGACTTAAATACCTGATACATTTTAGGACATTCATGAGCATTCTGGTTAGGTCAGTTGGTCGGGTGTTGGTCTAACACTATCAATGTAAGGCTATCATAGGTTGGAATCCAACACAAGCATTTTTATTTTACTAGTCAGCATGTGATTTATTGCTCTATACTGAGTAAAGCATATGTCTTTTAAAAACAATAGTCAAGTCTTCCAATGGACTTTTTTGTGAAACCCAATAGATAGCTTTTTTTTTCTTTTTTAACTCAAATATTGAATGCATATGTCATAACTTTAGTAGGAAATTATTCTAATGACTTGCTTATGATGCCCCATAGAATATATCACGATTCGTACCTTGGAAATTGTAGGTTATTTACATAAATCTCTTACAAATTAGTTGACACTAACGTGCAGACTGGTTAGCTCAGTTGGTAGAGTGTAGGTCTTACTCTAACAAGGTTTGGCTATCATAGGTTTGAATACAATGTAAACATGATTTTAGTTTACTATTCTGCATGTAATTAATTGCTCTATACTGAGTAATGCATATGTCTTTAAAAAACAATAGTCAAGTCTTCCAATGGACTTTTTAGTGAAACCCAATAAATAGCTTTATTTTTTCTTTGTTTCCTCTAATATTGAATGCATATGTTTTATAACTTTAGTAGTAAAGTATTCTAATGACTTGCTTATAAAACCCCATAGAATATATCATGTTTAGTACCTTGGACATTGTAGCTTATTGACTTAAATATCTGATTAATGTTAGGATGTTTATGAGAGTTCTAGTTAGCTCAGTTGGTACGGTGTTGGTCTTACACTATCAATGTAAGCCTATCATAGGATGGAATCCAACACAAAAAAATTTTATTTTACTAGTCAGCATGTGATTTATTGCTCTATACTGAGTAAAGCATATGTCTTTTAAAAACAATAGTCAAGTCTTCCAATGGACTTTTTAGTGAAACCCAATAAATAGCTTTATTTTTTCTTTGTTTCCTCAAACATTAAATGCATATGTTTTATAACTTTAGTAGTAAAGTATTCTAATGACTTGCTTATGAAACCCCATAGAATATATCATGTTTAGTACCTTGGACATTGTAGCTTATTGACTTAAATATCTTATAAATTTTAGGAAATTCATGAGCATTCTGGTTAGCTCAGTTGGTAGGGTGTCTCTTTTACACTATCAACGTAAGCCTATCATAGGTTGGAATCCAACACAAGCATTTTTTAGTTTACTATTCTGCATGTGATTTATTGCTCTATACAAAGTAAAGCATATGTCTTTTAAAAACAATAGTCAAGTCTTCCAATGGACTTTTTAGTGAAACCCAATAAATAGCTTTATTTTTTCTTTGTTTCCTCAAATATTGAATGCATATGTTTTATAACTTTAGTAGTAAAGTATTCTAATGACTTGCTTATGAAACCCCATAGAATATATCATGTTTAGTACCTTGGACATTGTAGCTTATTGACTTAAATATCTGATAAATTTTAGGACGTTCGTGAGCATTCTGGTTAGTTCAGATGGTAGGGTGTTGGTCTTACACTATCAATGTAAGGCTATCATAGGTTGGAATCAAACACAAGCATTTTTTATTTTACTAGTCAGCATGTGATTTATTGCTCTATACTGAGTAAAGCATATGTCTTTTAAAAACAATAGTCAAGTCTTCCAATGGACTTTTTAGTGAAACCCAATAAATAGCTTTATTTTTTCTTTGTTTCCTCAAATATTGAATGCATATGTTTTATAACTTTAGTAGTAAAGTATTCTAATGACTTGCTTATGAAACCCCATAGAATATATCATGTTTAGTACCTTGGACATTTTAGCTTATTGACTTAAATATCTGATAAATTTTAGGACATTCATGAGCATTCTGGTTAGCTCAGTTGGTAGGGTGTCTCTTTTACACTATCAACGTAAGCCTATCATAGGTTGGAATCCAACACAAGCATTTTTTAGTTTACTATTCTGCATGTGATTTATTGCTCTATACAAAGTAAAGCATATGTCTTTTAAAAACAATAGTCAAGTCTTCCAATGGACTTTTTAGTGAAACCCAATAAATAGCTTTATTTTTTCTTTGTTTCCTCAAATATTGAATGCATATGTTTTATAACTTTAGTAGTAAAGTATTCTAATGACTTGCTTATGAAACCCCATAGAATATATCATGTTTAGTACCTTGGACATTGTAGCTTATTGACTTAAATATCTGATAAATTTTAGGACGTTCGTGAGCATTCTGGTTAGTTCAGATGGTAGGGTGTTGGTCTTACACTATCAATGTAAGGCTATCATAGGTTGGAATCAAACACAAGCATTTTTTATTTTACTAGTCAGTATGTGATTTATTGCTCTATACTGAGTAAAGCATATGTCTTTTAAAAACAATAGTCAAGTCTTCCAATGGACTTTTTAGTGAAACCCAATAAATAGCTTTATTTTTTCTTTGTTTCCTCAAACATTGAATGCATATGTTTTATAATTTTAGTAGTAAAGTATTCTAATGACTTGCTTATGAAACCCCATAGAATATATCATGTTTAGTACCTTGGACATTGTAGCTTATTGACTTAAATATCTGATAAATTTTAGGAAATTCATGAGCATTCTGGTTAGCTCAGTTGGTAGGGTGTCTCTTTTACACTATCAACGTAAGCCTATCATAGGTTGGAATCCAACACAAGCATTTTTTAGTTTACTATTCTGCATGTGATTTATTGCTCTATACAAAGTAAAGCATATGTCTTTTAAAAACAATAGTCAAGTCTTCCAATGGACTTTTTAGTGAAACCCAATAAATAGCTTAATTTTTTCTTTGTTTCCTCAAATATTGAATGCATATGTTTTATAACTTTAGTAGTAAAGTATTCTAATGACTTGCTTATGAAACCCCATAGAATATATCATGTTTAGTACCTTGGACATTTTAGCTTATTGACTTAAATATCTGATAAATTTTAGGACATTCATGAGCATTCTGGTTAGCTCAGTTGGTAGGGTGTCTCTTTTACACTATCAATGTAAGCCTATCATAGGTTGGAATCCAACACAAGCATTTTTTAGTTTACTATTCTGCATGTGATTTATTGCTCTATACAAAGTAAAGCATATGTCTTTTAAAAACAATAGTGAAGTCTTCCAATGGACTTTTTGGTGAAACCCAATAGATAGCTTTATTTTTTCTTTGTTTCCTCAAATATTGAATGCATATGTTTTATAACTTTAGTAGTAAAGTATTCTAATGACTTGCTTATGAAACCCCATAGAATATATCATGTTTAGTACCTTGGACATTGTAGCTTATTGACTTAAATATCTGATAAATTTTAGGACATTTGTGAGCATTCTGGTTAGGTCAGTTGGTAGGGTGTTGGTCTTACACTATCAATGTAAGGCTATCATAGGTTGGAATCCAACACAAGCATTTTTATTTTACTAGTCAGCATGTGATTTATTGCTCTATACTGAGTAAAGCATATGTCTTTTAAAAACAATAGTCAAGTCTTCCAATGGACTTTTTTGTGAAACCCAATAGATAGCTTTTTTTTTTCTTTTTTAACTCAAATATTGAATGCATATGTCATAACTTTAGTAGGAAATTATTCTAATGACTTGCTTATGATGCCCCATAGAATGTATCAGGATTCGTACCTTGGAAATTGTAGGTTATTTACATAAATCTCTTACAAATTAGTTGACACTTACGTGCAGACTGGTTAGCTCAGTTGGTAGAGTGTAGGTCTTACTCTAACAAGGTTTGGCTATCATAGGTTTGAATACAATGTAAACATGATTTTAGTTTACTATTCTGCATGTAATTAATTGCTCTATACTGAGTAATGCATATGTCTTTAAAAAACAATAGTCAAGTCTTCCAATGGACTTTTTAGTGAAACCCAATAAATAGCTTTATTTTTTCTTTGTTTCCTCTAATATTGAATGCATATGTTTTATAACTTTAGTAGTAAA
>NW_026969645.1:0-32720 GCF_028390025.1 Pseudophryne corroboree
AGCGACCCTAGTGGCCGACACAAACACCGGGCCCATCTAGGAGTGGCACTGGTCAGTGTCACGCAGGATGTCCCTTCCAAAAAACCCTCCCCAAACAGCACATGACGCAAAGAAAAAAAGAGGCGCAATGAGGTAGCTGACTGTGTGAGTAAGATTAGCGACCCTAGTGGCCGACACAAACACCGGCCCATCTAGGAGTGGCACTGCAGTGTCACGCAGGATGTCCCTTCCAAAAAACCCTCCCCAATCAGCACATGATGCAAAGAAAAAGAAAAGAAAAAAGAGGTGCAAGATGGAATTGTCCTTGGGCCCTCCACCCACCCTTATGTTGTATAAACAAAACAAGGACATGCACACTTTAACCACACCATCATTTCAGGTGACAGGGTCTGCCACACGACTGTGACTGATATGACGGGTTGGTTTTGACCCCCCCCAAAAAAGAAGCAATAATCTCTCCTTGCACAAACTGGCTCTACAGAGGCAAGATGTCCACCTCATCTTCACCCTCCGATATATCACCGTGTACATCCCCCTCCTCACAGATTATCAATTAGTCCCCACTGGAATCCACCATCTCAGCTCCCTGTGTACTTTGTGGAGGCAATTGCTGCTGGTCAATGTCTCCGCGGAGGAATGATTATAATTCATTTTTAATGTACATCATCTTCTCCACATTTTCTGGATGTAACCTCGTACGCCGATTGCTGACAAGGTGAGCGGCGGCACTAAAACACTCTTTTGGAGTACACACTTGTGGGAGGGCAACTTAGGAATAAAGCCAGTTTGTGCAAGGGCCTCCAAATTGCCTCTTTTTCCTGCCAGTATAAGTACGGACTGTGTGACGTGCCTACTTGGATGCGGTCACTCATATAATCCTCCACCATTCTATCAATGTTGAGAGAATCATATGCAGTGACAGTAGACGACATGTCCGTAATCGTTGTCAGGTCCTTCAGTCCGGACCAGATGTCAGCATCAGCAGTCGCTCCAGACTGCCCTGCATCACCGCCAGCGGGTGGGCTCGGAATTCTGAGCCTTTTCCTCGCACCCCCAGTTGCGGGAGAATGTGAAGGAGGAGATGTTGACAGGTCGCGTTCCGCTTGACTTGACAATTTTGTCACCAGCAGGTCTTTCAACCCCAGCAGACCTGTGTCTGCCGGAAAGAGAGATCCAAGGTAGGCTTTAAATCTAGGATCGAGCACGGTGGCCAAAATGTAGTGCTCTGATTTCAACAGATTGACCACCCGTGAATCCTTGTTAAGCGAATTAAGGGCTGCATCCACAAGTCCCACATGCCTAGCGGAATCGCTCCCTTTTAGCTCCTTCTTCAATGCCTCCAGCTTCTTCTGCAAAAGCCTGATGAGGGGAATGACCTGACTCAGGCTGGCAGTGTCTGAACTGACTTCACGTGTGGCAAGTTCAAAGGGCATCAGAACCTTGCACAACGTTGAAATCATTCTCCACTGCACTTGAGACAGGTGCATTCCACCTACTATATCGTGCTCAATTGTATAGGCTTGAATGGCCTTTTGCTGCTCCTCCAACCTCTGAAGCATATAGAGGGTTGAATTCCACCTCGTTACCACTTCTTGCTTCAGATGATGGCAGGGCAGGTTCAGTAGTTTTTGGTGGTGCTCCAGTCTTCTGTACGTGGTGCCTGTACGCCGAAAGTGTCCCGCAATTTTTCTGGCCACCGACAGCATCTCTTGCACGCCCCTGTCGTTTTTAAAAAAATTCTGCACCACCAAATTCAAGGTATGTGCAAAACATGGGACGTGCTGGAATTTGCCCATATTTAATGCACACACAATATTGCTGGCGTTGTCCGATGCCACAAATCCACAGGAGAGTCCAATTGGGGTAAGCCATTCCGCGATGATCTTCCTCAGTTGCCGTAAGAGGTTTTCAGCTGTGTGCGTATTCTGGAAAGCGGTGATACAAAGCGTAGCCTGCCTAGGAAAGAGTTGGCGTTTGCGAGATGCTGCTACTGGTGCCGCCGCTGCTGTTCTTGCGGCGGGAGTCCATACATCTACCCAGTGGGCTGTCACAGTCATATAGTCCTGACCCTGCCCTGCTCCACTTGTCCACATGTCCGTGGTTAAGTGGACATTGGGTACAACTGCATTTTTTAGGACACTGGTGAGTCTTTTTCTGACGTCCGTGTACATTCTCGGTATCGCCTGCCTAGAGAAGTGGAACTTAGATGGTATTTGGTAACGGGGGCACACTGCCTCAATAAATTGTCTAGTTCCCTGTGAACTAACGGCGGATACCGGACGCACGTCTAACACCAACATAGTTGTCAAGGACTCAGTTATCCGCTTTGCAGTAGGATGACTGCTGTGATATTTCATCTTCCTCGCAAAGGACTGTTGAACAGTCAATTGCTTACTGGAAGTAGTACAAGTGGGCTTACGACTTCCCCTCTGGGATGACCATCGACTCCCAGCGGCAACAACAGCAGCGCCAGCAGCAGTAGGCGTTACACGCAAGGATGCATCGGAGGAATCCCAGGCAGGAGAGGACTCGTCAGAAATTGCCAGTGACATGGCCTGCAGGACTATTGGCATTCCTGGGAAAGGAGGAAATTGACACTGAGGGAGTTGGTGGGGTGGTTTGCGTGAGCTTGGTTACAAGAGGAAGGGATTTACTGGTCAGTGGACTGCTTCCGCTGTCACCCAAAGTTTTTGAACTTGTCACTGACTTATTATGAATGCGCTGCAGGTGACGTATAAGGGAGGATGTTCCGAGGTGGTTAACGTCCTTACCCCTACTTATTACAGCTTGACAAAGGGAACACACGGCTTGACACCTGTTGTCCGCATTTCTGGTGAAATACCTCCACACCGAAGAGCTGATTTTTTTGGTATTTTCACCTGGCATGTCAACGGCCATATTCCTCCCACGGACAACAGGTGTCTCCCCGGGTGCCTGACTTAAACAAACCACCTCACCATCAGAATCCTCCTGGTCAATTTCCTCCCCAGCGCCAGCAACACCCATATCCTCCTCATCCTGGTGTACTTCAACACTGACATCTTCAATCTGACTATCAGGAACTGGACTGCGGGTGCTCCTTCCAGCACTTGCAGGGGGCGTGCAAATGGTGGAAGGCGCATGCTCTTCACGTCCAGTGTTGGGAAGGTCAGGCATCGCAACCGACACAATTGGACTCTCCTTGTGGATTTGGGATTTCGAAGAATGCACAGTTCTTTGCTGTGCTGCTTTTGCCAGCTTGAGTCTTTTCATTTTTCTAGCGAGAGGCTGAGTGCTTCCATCCTCATGTGAAGCTGAACCACTAGCCATGAACATAGGCCAGGGCCTCAGCCGTTCCTTGCCACTCCGTGTGGTAAATGGCATATTGGCAAGTTTACGCTTCTCCTCCGACAATTTTATTTTAGGTTTTGGAGTCCTTTTTTTACTAATATTTGGTGTTTTGGATTTGACATGCTCTGTACTATGACATTGGGCATCGGCCTTGGCAGACGACGTTGCTGGCATTTCATCGTCTCGGCCATGACTAGTGGCAGCAGCTTCAGCACGAGGTGGAAGTGGATCTTGATCTTTCCCTAATTTTGGAACCTCAACATTTTTGTTCTCCATATTTTAATAGGCACAACTAAAAGGCACCTCAGGTAAACAATGGAGATGGATGGATTGGATACTAGTATACAATTATGGACGGGTTGCCGAGTGCCGACACAGAGGTAGCCACAGCCGTGAACTACCGCACTGTACTGTGTCTGCTGCTAATATATAGACTGGTTGATAAAGAGATAGTATACTCGTAACTAGTATGTATGTATAAAGAAAGAAAAAAAAACCACGGTTAGGTGGTATATACAATTATGGACGGGCTGCCGAGTGCCGACACAGAGGTAGCCACAGCCGTGAACTACCGCACTGTACTGTGTCTGCTGCTAATATATAGACTGGTTGATAAAGAGATAGTATACTCGTAACTAGTATGTATGTATAAAGAAAGAAAAAAAAACCACGGTTAGGTGGTATATACAATTATGGACGGGCTGCCGAGTGCCGACACAGAGGTAGCCACAGCCGTGAACTACCGCACTGTACTGTGTCTGCTGCTAATATATAGACTGGTTGATAAAGAGATAGTATACTCGTAACTAGTATGTATGTATAAAGAAAGAAAAAAAAACCACGGTTAGGTGGTATATACAATTATGGACGGGCTGCCGAGTGCCGACACAGAGGTAGCCACAGCCGTGAACTACCGCACTGTACTGTGTCTGCTGCTAATATATAGACTGGTTGATAAAGAGATAGTGTACTCGTAACTAGTATGTATGTATAAAGAAAGAAAAAAAAACCACGGTTAGGTGGTATATACAATTATGGACGGGCTGCCGAGTGCCGACACAGAGGTAGCCACAGCCGTGAACTACCGCACTGTACTGTGTCTGCTGCTAATATATAGACTGGTTGATAAAGAGATAGTATACTCGTAACTAGTATGTATGTATAAAGAAAGAAAAAAAAAACCACGGTTAGGTGGTATATACAATTATGGACGGGCTGCCGAGTGCCGACACAGAGGTAGCCACAGCCGTGAACTACCGCACTGTACTGTGTCTGCTGCTAATATATAGACTGGTTGATAAAGAGATAGTATACGTAACTAGTATGTATGTATAAAGAAAGAAAAAAAAACCACGGTTAGGTGGTATATACAATTATGGACGGGCTGCCGAGTGCCGACACAGAGGTAGCCACAGCCGTGAACTACCGCACTGTACTGTGTCTGCTGCTAATATATAGACTGGTTGATAAAGAGATAGTATACTCGTAACTAGTATGTATGTATAAAGAAAGAAAAAAAAACCACGGTTAGGTGGTATATACAATTATGGACGGGCTGCCGAGTGCCGACACAGAGGTAGCCACAGCCGTGAACTACCGCACTGTACTGTGTCTGCTGCTAATATAGACTGGTTGATAAAGAGATAGTATACTACTAATATTATATATACTGGTGGTCAGGTCACTGGTCACTAGTCACACTGGCAGTGGCACTCCTGCAGCAAAAGTGTGCACTGTTTAATTTTAATATAATATTATGTACTCCTGGCTCCTGCTATAACCTATAACTGGCACTGCAGTAGTGCTCCCCAGTCTCCCCCACAATTATAAGCTGTGTGAGCTGAGCAGTCAGACAGATATATAATATATATAGATGATGCAGCACACTGGCCTGAGCCTGAGCAGTGCACACAGATATGGTATGTGACTGACTGAGTCACTGTGTGTATCGCTTTTTTCAGGCAGAGAACGGATATATTAAATAAACTGCACTGTGTGTCTGGTGGTCACTCACTATATAATATATTATGTACTCCTGGCTCCTGCTATAACCTATAACTGGCACTGCAGTAGTGCTCCCCAGTCTCCCCCACAATTATAAGCTGTGTGAGATGAGCAGTCAGACAGATATATATAATATTATTTATATATAGATAATAGATGATGCAGCACACTGGCCTGAGCCTGAGCAGTGCACACAGATATGGTATGTGACTGAGTCACTGTGTGCTGTGTATCGCTTTTTTCAGGCAGAGAACGGATTATAAATAAAACTGGTGGTCACTGGTCACTATCAGCAAAACTCTGCACTGTACTGAGTACTCCTAATGCTCCCCAAAATTAGTAAATCAAGTGTCTCTCTAATCTATTCTAAACGGAGAGGACGCCAGCCACGTCCTCTCCCTATCAATCTCAATGCACGTGTGAAAATGGCGGCGACGCGCGGCTCCTTATATAGAATCCGAGTCTCGCGATAGAATCCGAGCCTCGCGAGAATCCGACAGCGTCATGATGACGTTCGGGCGCGCTCGGGTTAACCGAGCAAGGCGGGAAGATCCGAGTCGCTCGGACCCGTGAAAAAAAACATGAAGTTCTGGCGGGTTCGGATTCAGAGAAACCGAACCCGCTCATCTCTAATGGTGACCCGATACACACCCCACAATAGGCGTGCAGCTCTGCATTAACATTTATCAGTGCTTCAGAACTGCTTCATATCTTTGTAACTCCAGCAAATCTCTCACAAGAGAGGTTTAAGTTATGAAAGTCCTGAGCTTTAATAAAACGGATATCCCTGATATGCTGTACGAATCAGTTTTATGCTATAGTAATGGTGCCCATGCACGGTGCGATTCTTGCATGCTATTTGATCTTTTTAGTTCAAATAGCATTGCGTCTTGTTCAAATCGCACTGTGTGTATTGTCTCTTGTGATGCGCGCTCCCGTCTAGTCCATATCTAAAGGCAGTGTGTACCCACCGTAAAGGTTGAGTACATATAGCAAAATTACATGTAGAATCATTTATCCCAATGAGTCATGCTTATAGGTTATCTTTGGTACATGCAGCATCTTCACGCACAACAAATCCAAATTCTGTTACCTACCCCCATGGTGTCCATTCTAAAAAAAAAAAAGGAACATTTTGGATAAATAGTGCTCTGAATCTGAGACTGCGCAGGCAACCACTTTGCTTGACCTTAGTTAATCTAAATGTCAAGGGGCACATAAGTATGGTATACATGTATTTTCACAGGCAATATCCAAATCTTAGTGAGAGAGAATGTACCCTTCCCGTAACTTATATTGGAAGGTACCAAGTAGTTTGGGGACAAAGCATGAGACGGAGATCCAATGCTTTCAAACAGGGCATGTAATAACCAAAGTGACTTCTAGTATCAACAAAAGGGGGTATACTAGTCTTTATAATATGTTAGTTAAAAAAAAAAAATACCCACAAAAAAAACAGACACCTATGATTCACAAATACACAGACTCACAAATACAGAGCAAATATGGACACATAAGGCTTTCTGTACCACTATCTCATTCAGCAGGCTGAATATGCCCAACCCCATGGTTCCAGCTAAGGCTGGAGCCTCAAGATGTGGCCCATCGGAAGTCCCATAAGGGGACGTCCAGTTTCTTACCACAGACCCTGCACCTCTGAGTGTGGGAGGAGGTGCGGACATTAACATAACATAAGCGAAAGACTGCAAATAATCCCTTGTGTCGGGAAAAGGCACGTGAAGCATTATCAGTATATAATCTGCACAGGAAAACATCAGAGCATGCTGATGATACATTTATAGTCCTTTCAATGGACTAGGTTCACAGACATCCACCATAATATAAATAAGGAAACGCTACAGAAAAAGTGCTCACTACTGGTAAAGTAGAATATCAATGTGATTTCAACACAATTCTGGAAAAGCACGAGTTCTGCTTTCCAAATAGGTTCCGCCTCTTAATGTGTTTTATTAGTGTCCGTTCTAGGTCAGCCAACATGGGAACCCATATAACTGAGTTTGCCAATACAACAACTTGTTTCCTGCCATCATTATGTGGTGGGCAAATGAAACACTTAAGTAGAACGCTGAGGGGTCGATTAAATTAGGTGCAAGCCCCACAAGGCGATGTTAAAATGCAGCTGGAAAGCCAGCAACGGCACCACATGTGCGGCCTATGCGCATACTTACTCGTGGATAGCTGGATCGGCCCCAGAGAATGAAGCCCTAAAAAAAATGACATTACCTCAAATATGCCAAAAGAATAAGGAATAATAAAATGAAGTAATGTTGCTTATGCATATATCAATCAACATACAATTTAATTATAGAGAAAATAATATATACCTTATCAGAAAAAACAAATATAAATAGTTTTTTTGTTTCCTGTAATATAATACAGCACCTACAATCATAATATTTAGAGAATTATCATCTGAATGTAATATATAAAAAGCTGTTAGCTTGCATACATATTTTTTTTTTACACAGAATAGTAAAATAAATTATCCCAAGTTCAATTGTCTCTATACACAGAACCCACAGAACAATTAGCATGCAGGCACCAAGTTTCCACATTATTGGAATGCAGACACCAAGTTGACTATTGTTTTTTAGGCGCTCATATCCAGGTGGTGCCTGATGTCAGCAATTCAATTGTTCTGCGATTTGGACACAGTCAATGCCAGTGCTGACATTTCAGCTTGAAGTATCCTCAGGTGGCGATCACAAATGTGTGAAGTGTCCTGTTTAGGCAACAAAATTAGTCTTTTCTCATTGCGGGCACTATTTTAGTCTGGTTTAGCCATTTAGTGCGGCTAAACCCTGTGCTTTTGGGTGCTTAAGAAGTAATGGGCGCCCGATTGGAACAATTGAATTTCTCTATTGTTGAATTTTTGTGCCCATTACTTTGGGTGCACAAAAAAAATTGGAATTGCCCCCCAAGTTTCCACATTCCCCTAATAAAGCCATAACGCTCTTGTACATTAACTCCCCAAAAATATGGTCACATGATCTAGTGTAATGCAAATAGGTGAAGTGTAAAGACAAGATTGAGCCGATAACTGTTCATTGTTGTAGACTTCCAGTAACACAAGAAGCGAACATGAAATTTTACAATATATTGCGTCTGTAAGTTTGAAGCACAATTCACAAAAGGGTTTAATATGTACTGGTCACCTGCACAAAATGAGACCAGCCCCTACAGGGGCTACTGCAGGACATACATCTTATCTATGGCTCGATTCCCTATTCTGCAGATGCCGAACAATGATAAATGGTGATCCGTTAGGGAATCAGCAAAAAACAGCATGTAAAAATCCCTGACACACCGATCCCGGTCATTTATAGTCGTAATAAACGAACCGAGAATTTGCAAAGTGTTATTTTTCCCCGATCCCCTGTCCCAGTCATCGGGAGAACAGGGAATTGTTCCCCTAATGTATGGACCTCTTAAGCCAGTATTCCGCCTTATCAATTCCCTAGACACTAGTTACATTCCTGCATTAGTTAACTAACTTCTGCCACTAAAGTTGTGTGTTACATTAGCAAGTTTGTTCTGCACAACTCAAATTACTGTATAGGAATATATCCATTGCCTGATGCAGAAAACATCAGAGCAAATGTGGATACAGAGCTACTGGAACAGTCACATGCCAACACACTCATTAATCATCTAGAATGAAATACATCAGGTAAACATGGACAAAGCATTATCCTGTCTAAAAATAAGTACAATTATATTATACATGGTTTTAATACACACAATGTCATTTTGTGCCTAATTGATAGTATTGGTTTATAATGAACAGATAACTTATGTGGTTATGAATTTTGGGATAGCTCACTATTGTGTGTGTGCAAATCACATCAGTTGATGTCAGCAAGGGCGTAGCTACCATAGGCGCAGAGAGTGCAGCTGCTGCGCGGCCCAAAGCTGAGGGGGGCCCACCTTCCCTGCCACAGTTACATGTGTTAAATATCATTTTTTCACCACTGGGTTATACATAGGGAGGGCCGGCTCCTCACCCCCCTTCCCTGTACACCAGTGTTTCCCAACCTCGGTCCTCAAGGCACACTAACAGTCCTGGTTTTAGTGATATCCAGGCTTGAGCACAGGTGACTTAATTAGTACCTCAGTTATTTTGATTTAACCATCTGTGGTGAAACCTGAATATCACTAAAACCTGCACTGTTGGTGTGCCTTGAGGACCGCGGTTGGGAATGCCTGCTGTACACCATGCCTCTCCCCCCGGCTCTCAGCAGCAGCTATCTCCCTCTGCTTTACCCGCTCTGCACACACCCCTCCCAATATTCCGCTCTCCGTGCTTCCCTCTCCCCTGGCTCTCCACACTCTGCACCTGCTGGCTCCCGGTGCTGGTTATCACACTGCAGTCTCTCCTCCCCAAGACACAGGCAGTGGCAGCACAGAATGCGCGGGGGATCCTCAGACTGCTCTGGCTTGCTGTCTGCCAGCGTCTGCCCGGATCTCCCCACTCTGCAGCTTCCCCTCCTCGGCTCTCCCAGTTCTGCAACCCCTGGTCCCCTGCCGGCTCTCCCCCCGCTGTGGTCCGGTCTGGGATCGGGCAGACTCTGGCGGCTGCTGTCCGGCTCCCCCGGACTGCTGACGCTGGGTCTCCTCTTGTGTGTGTATCCTGGCCTGCCTGCGTTCCGCTGGGGGAGGAGTCTGGTGTGCGCTGGAGAGCAGCACTACAATGGCCAGGCATGTGTATATGGCACTGTGTAATGGGCATGTGTATCTGGCACTGTGCGGGGGGGGGGGCATGTGTGTCTGGCACTGTGTGGGGGGGGGCATGTGTATCCGGCACTGTGTGTGTGTGTGTGGGGGGGGGGGCATGTGTATCTGGCACTGTGTGTGAGGGCATGTGTATCTGACACTGTGTGGGGGGGGCATGTGTATCTGGCACTGTGTGGGGGGGGGGGCATGTGTATCTGGCACTGTGTGGAGGGGCATGTGTATCTGGCACTGTGTGGAGGGGCATGTGTATCTGGCACTGTGTGGAGGGGCATGTGTATCTGGCACTGTGTGGGGGGGGGGGCATGTGTATCTGGCACTGTGTGGGGGGGCATATGTATCTGGCACTGTGTGGGAGGGCATATGTATCTGGCACTGTGTGGGGGGGGCATATGTATCTGGCACTGTGTGGGGGGGGGGCCATATGTATCTAGCACTGTGTGGGGGGCATATGTATCTGCCACTGTTTGAGGGGCATATGTATCTGGCACTGTGTGGGGGGGCATATGTACCTGGCACTGTGTGGGGGGGCATATGTACCTGGCACTGTGTGGGGGGGCATATGTACCTGGCACTATGTGGGGGGCATATGTATCTGGCACCGTGGGGTGCATATTATGTGTTTCTGGCACTGTGAATACATGTGTATCTGACAATGTGGGGGCATATAATGTGTATCTGGCACTGTGGGGGCATATAATGTCTATCTGGCACTGCTGGGGGCATATAATGTTTATTTGGCACTACTGGGGGCATATAATGTGTATCTGGCACTGTGGGGGGTGCATTTAATGTGTATCTGGAACTGTGGGGGGCATTTAATGTGTATCTGGCACTGTGGGGGGGGCATTTAATGTGTATCTGGCACTGTGGGGGGGCATTTAATGTGTATCTGGCACTGTGGGGGGCATTTAATGTGTATCTGGCACTGTGGGGGCATATAATGTGTATCTGGCACTGCACTGCTGGGGGCATATGTGTATCTGGCACTGCTGGCCCCCAGCATACACCCCCAGTAGTACCAAATGCACATTATATGCCCCATATAATGTGTATTTGGTACTACTGGGGGTGTATGTGTATTTGGCACTACTGGGGGTGTATGTGTATCTGGCACTGCACTACTGGGGTCATTATGTGTCTGACACTATACTGGAGACATTATGTTCAAGGAACACTACTGTGGGCGTTATGTGTAAGGCTGCTAATTGCGTGTGTAGAGGGGGTGTGAAAATATATTTATAGTTTTATTACTTTAAGACCATGCCCACTTTTCCAGGAGTGCGCGTGCATGGTGGGGGGGAGGGGGGGCACTTTGATATTTTCTCGCTCAGGGTGCTAGTAAACCTGGAGCCAGCCCTGTACATAGGGGCCCTTACAAACTTTCACTTTGCGGCCTACAATATATCCAGTTACACCACTGGTCCTGCTCATTGTAATTTCGTATAAAATTAACTGGAAGGTCTTTATAATGTTACATAATATAAATTGCGGCACGGTAATGTGGCATAACAAAAAGTGGATGTATAGTGTGGCATAATATGAACCGGGGGTACTGTAATGTGGCACAATATGAACTGGGAACACAATGTCAATGTAAATTGAGGGTACTGGCAGACCTAAAATGTGACAATGTGAACTAGGGCACTATTATGGTTCATAAAATAAACTAGGGCACTACTTTGGGACATAAAAGTAACTAAGGCACTACTATGGTTTAGAAAATGAACTTGGGCACTATTATGGGGCATATATTTAACAACTGCTGTGGAAAGTTGTCTCCCTACAAGCATTGGGAGAGTGGCCCTTTCAAAATGTTGCTATGGGGCCCACAAGGTTCTGGCTACGCCCCTGGATGTCAGATATGTAGAACTCAGCTACACAGCTACTCCACACAGACGCAATATGTATTATCATTCATGTAGCTTCATACTAGTAAGGCAAGTATAAACCATGCACAATACAGGAAGTAATGCAGGCTTGGGCAGCAGTTGCAAGGGCGTAGCTACCATAGGTGCAGGCAGAGCGGGGCCCAGAGCTGAGAGGGGCCCACCTTCCCTGTCAGTTACATGTGTTATATACATCTTTCGCCATTGGGTGGTACGTAGAGGTCCTTTCAAACTTTTTCCTTTGGACCTGCAATAAAAATATCTCACCGTGTACATACATCAATATTACACAGCGGTATGTATATCCCTCTCCTGTGAATTTTTATTCAAGACAATGCAGAAAGCGTGCAGGAGACCGCTGCTGAATCAAATCAGGCTTCAAAATCCACTGCAGTGCAAACCCCAAATCCCAGGCAAGAACTCAATGCCTGCATGTTATGTTAATATAGTGAATGCACCATCTGTAAGCTTTCAATAACATTTCTGCCCATATAAGCAAACTGTATTGGGAAGAACTTGCATTGATCATTTACACTGCATGCTCCACGGTGGGAGTCCTATACAAATGTCAAAGCTTGGTTTAAGGACAAGACAGCAGCTGGTTTGCATAAAATAATAATATAATAATATGTCTATAAGCATTTACTCTCCTAAATCTGTTGATTGATTATTTTACCAAATTTTCAGAGACTCGGCCAGCCCCCATGCAGATACCACCAAGCAGTGGAGGCGCACACTAAACTGAGGCTCTCTATCAAGTAAAAGATCAGTTCCATCACCAGAGGTAAAATGCTGGTGTCTGATGTCCTGTTGTGAATGACTGGGATCAGGGCACTATCTAGGTCATTCAAGTAGAGTTGTGGGAGAGGCTGTCCCCCCATTCCTGCCAGATACTCCACCTACACATGGGATGACAAAAGAAGAAATGTTAAAGGGCTACTGTATAATTATATAAAATGCTAACTTTAAATAGCCAGATCCAATACAGAGCTGCTGACAAATACCTGTTCATGCAGTGATGTGTTGTTAGATATAGTAATACATGAAGAAAATGAATTAAGTGTGCTGGTTAGTTATAGCTTAGCTTACTCTGTTAATGCTTGGTGATGCTACGCAGATCATGTTTTATAACAGGTGTGTCAAGACTGGTTGTACACCAGTATAAATTAGCAGTGTGAGAGGTGATGCACATAATAAGATACAAATGTAGAGAACTAAGGGTGCCTGTGCGAAATAACTATGAATTTATGAAAAAGCAGCTGTTTGGCACGCTGGGGAAGATGTTTTAAGCCTGGAAAAGTGATAAAGTGGAAGGTGATAACGCACCAGGCAATCAGCTGCTGACTGCCAAGTTACAGGATGGATTTGAAAAATGACAGTTAGGAGCTGACTGGCTGGAGCATTATCACCTTCCACTGTATCACTTCTCCAGTCTTAATACATCTGCCCCTCTGTCTTCAGAAACAAAAAGATAATATGACCATAAACATCTTTGTTATAGATTTAGCAGCTGAAATTTCATTAGAGGCGTGTAAAGTGTAGATGTTCTCTTCCTATATATCAATTTTCTGTTGACATTTAAGTTTGCCGATAAAGAAACACTTTTAAAGTTGCAACAGCGGTCAATCGTACACTTCTCCTAATCGGCTCCTTCCTCTTAGTTGAGCCCCAGCAGCTACACTATGACACAGTTTTTCCCGTGGCTTCACGATTTTTGTAGGAAGCCCTGAAAATTGATGCTGCACCAGGGACATGCAGTCAGGGGAGGCAGTGCCTCCCCTGTCTTTAATGATTACAATAATACAAAGAATATACTTATGATACTTTAGCCTTTGCATTATTTTGATCATTTTTTACCTACTAAAAACTGTTTTAAAAGTGTTTTAGAGGCACCGCTCTCGGTGCTTCCCGCTGTCAATGATACAGGGCCGGAAATGGGGTGCGGGGCCAAGTATAGGGCAGTCATAGCCCAAAAAAACAAACCCCCCCCCCCAAAAAAAACAGAGGCAGCACCTCTAGAAGTGCCGCTTTGACAGGGGTGTGCCGACAGCAAGCACATGCAAGCACGTCCCTGTCACCGAGTCTCATGTGATTGGGCAGTGGGCGCAGGGGTTAAAGTGGGCTGGAACTGGGCCCGGCGATAGGGGAGTACAAAGTTAAACTGTGGCGGGCCGCGAGTATCAGAGGGGCCCCTAGGTTCAGGGGCTCAAAAACCCTAAAAGTACATTTTAAATTGACCGTGCCAACAAACCGGTCGCAACATAAACCCCCTTCCCTCGTTGCTTCCACTTACTACCGTAACTTTGTCCGGTCCCGACCAGCAGTCCATGCCTCTTTGCTAAAAATGCTAATGAATGATGCTGCAACATCCCGACGCTGCGCTGCGGTGTCCCTTCCTTGCTTCTCTCTTCCGCTGCGGCCCGGACCACCTAAGATGAGGAGCAGGAAGAAATGCCACCCTCCCTTCAGGCAGCAGCAGCACCGCTGTCAGGCTCCGCTCGTTACACAGAGACCGTGGTAGTCCCTGAGGCAGCATTCTTAGCCTGCATTACGACGGGTGTGTTAAGTTAACATTGTATTTTTACTTTTTATTTTATTTTACATTGGAAACCTGGCTGTGATTACTTCCTGTTACAACCGAATGGTGGGGTCAGAGGTGAAATGATTGGGGGCACCAGGGAATGTCCTGCTGGGGGATCAGGCTCCTGGCACCCTCACTACGCCCCAGCAGTCACCATTCCACTTCCAGCTGGGGTCTCTCCAGGTGTGACCTGGCAGCAGCTGGGAGAACCGAGCCCTGAGGTCAGGAGACTGCAGCTGGCAGAGGGGCCCTTCACCATCACTCACATTTTTCTGAGCACGGACTCAGAACTTGCTATTCAATATATATTCTCTCTCTCTCTCTCTCTATATATATATATATATTTTATGTGTGGGTGCTGGGGTTGAGGGTATAACGCTGTACTGGGCCCCAAGACTTCTGGGAGCGGGTGGTATGTTCGCCCCATGGGGACCCTCCCACGCTGCTGCAATTATTGCCCTGATGCCTGGCTGGCTCCTAGCAGCAGTGTTTAACATGATGTTAACTGGACATACTGTAAATAACTACAAGTCCCTGCTACAAGACTACTGGCAGCAGGGACTTGTAGTTCTTTATGTTCAGTTACCGCAAACAAGTGCAAGGAGGTAGAACTACACCCCCCAGGAGCTGGGTGATGACAGCGATCTTCTGCTGTGTGGATGAGCACTGATGTTCGCCTGTGTTGTGTGCTACCGGGTATGTTGCCAGGGGAATTGGTATCCCACTCGCCAGGACAGTGTTGCTGTGTTTGCACTTTGCAGCATTGTCATCGATGTGGGCTGGGACATGCAGAAATGAGCAGCCTGGGGAAAGAGTTGGTTCTGTGCTCCCACATAGCACACACTGAGTCACAAATACTTTTTTCAAATACTGAGGGGAACTGCTGCAGGAGGGTCACAGGAGCAAGGAGCTACTGCTGTGACACGGGCAGGGAGCTGCAGGAGGGACACAAGGGCATGGATCTTCTGCGAGGACACAGGGGTAGGGAGATACTGGTGGGATGCAGGGCACTTCAGCTGGCCACACACAGGCTGAAGCCCTAAGCAACAATATTAGTCCTGCATGCAGTTATGAAAATTGAACCAAATAAGGTTAGGTGAATAAGGGGCACTACTATGTGATATAATGTGCATAAAGGGGATTAACATGTTATGTAATGTGAACACAGGAAACTACTATGTGGTGTAATATGAATAAGATTGTGCTACTATGTGGCATAATTTTAATTGGGGTTACTATTGTGTGACCATGCCCATTAAGTGTAAAACACATTCCTTTTTTTTCGCAGCGCGCCTTTGGTGCGCACTGTTCCTTTACAGGGTATGGGATGTAGGGCACTAATTTATAGTTTGCAGAGGGGCACCGAACACCCTAGCATCGGCCCTGGTTAGGAGATAGGGCAGGGTGGTGGTGGCGTCGAGGGAGACAGGGCAGGGTGGTGGTGGTGGCGTCGAGGGAGACAGGGCAGGGTGGTGGTGGTGGCGTCGAGGGAGACAGGGCAGGGTGGTGGTGGCATCGAGGGAGACAGGGCAGGGTGGTGGTGGCGTCGAGGGAGACAGGGCAGGGTGGTGGTGGTGGCGTCGAGGGAGATAGGGCAGGGTGGTGGTGGTGGCGTCAAGGGAGACAGGGCAGGGTGGTGGTGGTGGCGTCAAGGGAGACAGGGCAGGGTGGTGGTGGCGTCGAGGGAGACAGGGCAGGGTGGTGGTGGCGTCGAGGGAGACAGGGCAGGGTGGTGGTGGCATCGAGGGAGACAGGGCAGGGTGGTGGTGGCATCGAGGGAGACAGGGCAGGGTGGTGGTGGCGTCGAGGGAGACAGGGCAGGGTGGCGGCGTCGAGGGAGACAGGGCAGGGTGACGGCTCGGCAGTGGTAGGGGTCATTGGCTGGACTCGGTGGACATTATGGCTGCAGTGCCTCACCAGCCACTGACCTCACCGCACGCCACTGTGCTGCAATACAGCCTATGAGGGGCTTGCAACCTCTTATTGGTCTTTCTGCTTACACCCATTTTATAATGCACACTATACTACCGAAGCCAACCAAAAATAGTTTCAGCATGCAGTTCTCTCCAGGAAGGAGCAGGTCAGTGATATGCTCATTAACCACGTTACATACTAATTATCATCATATAATTGAACATTGATGTTGCTGACTGATATTACAAACATACCACATATGTAGAAAAAAATCCATAATAAATGCTAGTATGATTCTCTATCAAGGCATTCTCTATCCTTTAACAATAGGATGTATTGGAAAATGTGGTGTGGACTATGGCATTAATCAGTTCAATGCAATCACTACTAGGAACCCCACTTTGAGGCCTGGCACAGAGAAGTAGTGTGTAACCTAACAATTTCCAAACTAATACAGTAAGCATTATACCTGTAATGTATTAGACTCTTACTCACGTCAGGGCCGTCTTTTCATATGGGCTCAATGGGCTCTTGCCCAAGGGCCCCAGGAGTATAAGAGCCCTAGGCTGATAGCTGAGGGTCTGCTCTTTCCAGGGATACCAGATTTTTGAAAACCGGACCTGGGGAACCAGAGATATCTGACTTGAAAGCAGTGGTCCCCATCCAAGCCTGTTAATTGCTATTCCCAGCCAGATATCTCAGGTTTTGTCTGACTTAGAGTTTTTCTGAGAGTATACTCCAAAAGCTGGGACTCTCCCCTTTTGGTGGACACTGTCAGTTTGTCTTTACTATGCCCAGAACCAGAGATATCAGCCTTCCAGCAGCCAGTCCCTGCTCTAGCTCCACATGCCTGGGATGCAGTTTTAGATTTTCATTGGTGAATTTCTCTGGCTCCTGAACTCTGATCCCCAAATCCCCAGTACCTCCTGAAAGGTGTCCCCAGTACCTCCTGAAGATGGGACTCTCCCAATGTTTTATCCCATTCAAAGCTAAGAAATATATTTTCAGGAACTTGAGATATTGTCAGTCAAGCAAGCTGCCCTCCCACCAGAAAATGATGATGCCCCTTCTACAGTTCAGTGTTCTCCCTCCCGCCCCATCTCCCACCATCTGTGCAGTAAAGGAGTAATTAGGAGAAATTACTGCTCCAGGTCCTGCATGCTGAGCGAAAGATAGAACACCCCCTACTGCCCACGGGACATCAAAGCAGCCGCTGATAGAACCCCCTACCACTGGAGGATGTGTAGGGGGCCCAGTGCATTGCTGTGCCCAGGGGCCTACACTGCTGTTAAGATGGCTCTGACTCACGTTGTCCCTAACTGTACAAGCACTTGCTACGTTTTAAAAGATCACCATCAGATAACCGATTTGTACAATTTCCAAGTAAATTACTTGATTTTTCAGCTATGCCTTTTGTATCATCAGGCTAAGCTACTTATTTATGGGAATTTTTTTTTTTTTTCTACAGACATGGGTTTTGTATGTTTATACATGTGAATTAAGTATATTTGTATATTCTTTTCTACCTCTCGGCAGCAATACGTTTGTAAACATGGTGTTCACTGTGGGCCATATAAAGAGTTAACAATGTTTTTGTCATTTAAAAATGATGTGGCCTAATAAGAATGATTAATTGGAATTTCTAAACATCTTCCTGCGAATGGGTAAATGACAAACATTAGGAAATGTCAGTTACCATGTCAATATCCATGTACACGCAGTGTCTTATCTTGTTCACTCCACAGTTTTTCAAAGTTTTAATATGCGGACCTAAGGCAGCTCCACAAGCCGTAGCCATTTTTTTTTTTAGCAAACTGAAAGTGAGCGGTTGCAGTGGCTGGTTCACAATCTCGAAGAAGATAAAACACCTTATAGATTCAAATGAGAACTTTATCATCACTGATCTCTCTTAGGCCCAACCTTTTATCGCTTTAAAAACATGGCGGGTTTCCCAGAATCCTGCATGCTATTACATTTGGGTCCTAAGCTGGGTACACACTAGGCTCATGGATAGTGCATACACATTTATTGATCATCGTTGTGTTGTGCCTGACATCACAACTGGGCAGGCATTTACATGTGCTCACCCAGTTGTGCTGTCAGCCACCTGCGGCCTCTGCAACATAAGGGCAGGTCAGCAAAGTGCTTAAAACACTTACATTCTTACCAGCAAGAAACCACAATGTTTTTCTACAGCAAGGACACAATCACTAGGTATATAATGAATCTGAATGGAGAACACAAGGGCAGATGTATTAACCTGGAGAAGGCATAAGGAAGTGATAAACCAGTGATATGTGCAAGGTGATAAAAGCACCAGCCAATCAGCTCCAATATGTAAATTAACAGTTAGGATCTGATTGGCTGGTGCGTTTATCACCTTGCACATATCACTGGTTTATCACTTCCTTATGCCTTCTCCAGGTTAATACATCTGCCCCACAGTTCCCAATTCACCTTCATGATATGCTGAGTGTATCATTTCTTCAGAACACCATAGTTTCCTGGTCAGAAATGAAAGGGGAGCATGTATGCCCGTGCCTATAGGCATATATGAGGAAGCTG
Source organism: Pseudophryne corroboree (assembly GCF_028390025.1). Taxonomy (NCBI): domain Eukaryota; kingdom Metazoa; phylum Chordata; class Amphibia; order Anura; family Myobatrachidae; genus Pseudophryne; species Pseudophryne corroboree. The sequence continues at coordinate 19,036 of NW_026969645.1, forward strand.
ACCAACAGATATTACCGAGGGTCTTTAATAACTTCACAGTCGCAAATTATAACTGGCATTTGGTTAGTAATTCATACAGATATGTAATTTTAGCCTATGTATACAAAACTCTGCCAAGTGTATTACAGAGCACTAAAATGACCTGATACAATTACGTACAGCAGACTGGTGAGCAGATCACAGCGCCTTCCTCCATTACACCATTAGAAGGGATACAGCCTGTAAGACAGGTTACTGGAAGAGTCTTACCTCTGTACATTTCACTGTTTTATTCAAAATCAGTTTCCTGACAATTTGACAAATCCTTTCACTTGGAATTCCTTCCATCAATAGGGCTTATGATCCTATAAAACAAATACTCAACAATCACCAAATAGCAGGCAATGAAAAAGCCACCAGTACTCAAACATTGGGCCTAATTCAGACCTGATCGCTAGGTCTGCGATCAGATAGCCGCCACCCATAGATAGTAAAAACCCGCCCCATGCAAGTGTGCGAATGCATGCTTACGCCGGGTGAAAACTTCACCAGAGAGCAGACATCTGCAACTTCGTTCGCAACTCACTCACCATCGAATGATATTTCCAGTCTGTACATAGCCCGGGACTTACTCCTACAGTGCAGTACAAACAGGCTGATGGGGGCCGGAGCGGACATCACACAACCTCCCAGAAAAAAGCCAGTTACCACCCCCAAACGTCCGCTTCCTGTCAATCAGCCTGCGTACGTCTAGCGATCTAAATAATTATTTTGGAGTTTGGCCTTCCGCCTGCGCATTGCGATCCATAAGCGTGCGCAGTTGTTCGATAATCGCCCGTAATGCAAAATCACACAACAGCAACAGAGCCGGATGGGCCCCCCGGCTGGAGCTGCTGCTCAGTGTCCAGAGACGATTCTTCCCATCTCCAGGCTCCACGAACAGCAGCAGTGACAGATGCTGCTGCCAGCGGAGCCTCATGAGTAGAATCCTCCCCAATGCCTGCAGGAGTGCACCCGTGTCTGTACGGTAGCACCTTCATCCCATTCGCCGAAAGTACCGTCCTACTCACTGTCTACACTCCGGTGGCAGCGGCAGCGACAAGTAGACAATGCTGCTGAAGCGCAAAGTGGTTGAAGCTGCCTCTATGTCTATGCTGCGACACGCCATTCAGTTCAGTAAGTTAATTATGTAAATTCATTAAATAGATTTTATATGGTGAGGGTGAGATAAGTTCATTAAATATAAAAAGGGTGAGGGAAGGATAGTTAAATATATAACAAACGGGATAGAGGGATGGGTAATTAAATGTATAAGGGGCTTTGGGGAGGGAGATGATTAAATATTTTATATGAGTGGTGAAAAGACCATTAAATATAATGTATAAGTGGTGGGGGGTCATTAAATACAGTATATTATACAAGGGATGGCGGTGATGAGTTGCGGGGGTTACAGAGAACGTGAGGCGGTACTTATGCCATTGTAAGGCCGCTTTGTTCAGTTGCCAGTAGTGCTTTGCATTGTATATTGATTGATTTCTGCGGGCACCCGGTGCTATTGGATATTATACTGGGAGAGCCGGACCATGATGCTGTTCCCTAACCTCCCACCCCATCCCAGCAGCCTATCCCTAACTTCCCACAGCCAAACCCTAACCCTCCTTTCCCGCAACCTAACCCTAACCTACCCCTGAGACTTACATTCAGGATGTCGGCTGTTGGGATTCCAACGTCTGTATTCTGACAGGTGCTGATATGAGGGAGAGGGCCCCCCTGTATTAAGTGCCCTAGGCCCCCCGAAGGCTTAATCTGGCCCTGAACAGCGATCAGGTCTGAATTAGGCCCATTGTTATCAGGGGAGAGAATTTGCTGCACCATAAAAGCAGAATATGGCAACAGCTGTGTAGAAAGAATGGCAAAGAACAAAGAGATAGAGAAGACTCTACCAAAGGGCCTTTAAATTGACCCCATAATAGCTATGAAGAGAGGGTGTTACATACCTCCCAACTGTCCCGATTTTCGCGGGACAGTCCCGTTTTTTGGGGACTGTCCCGCTGTCCCACCCGTGGGGGTCCCGCGGTGGGGGGGTCAGTTGGGAGGCTCTGTCAATCGCTGCTCTGCTCAGCATGCGCACAGCGTCTATTCAGTGGAGTCAGAGGGAGAGGGAGCATGCCAGCGGCTCACAGAGCGCTGGGCATGCCCCCTCAGTGACTAAACGGGGGCGTGGCTCGCGATCGCGGGTCCTCCCGTGAAGCCACACCCCCTTTCATAGGCCACACCCCCTTTTCGGGAGCTTCGCCGGGCGAGTGTCCTGCTTCACAAAGAAACAAAGTTGGGAGGTATGGTGTTAGACATACAATATGCTGTACATTAGATATTATACCAGTAAAACATAATAGATTTACTGGAATGGAGACTGGAAATTATAAAAGTCATAAAGCATATACAGGTTGAGTATCCCTTATCCAAAATGCTTGGGACCAGAGGTATTTTGGATATCGGATTTTTCCGTATTTTGGAATAATTGCATACCATAATGAGATATCATGGCAATGGGACCTAAATCTAAGCACAGAATGCATTTATGTTTCATATACACCTTATACACACAGCCTGAAGGTCATTTTAGCCAATATTTTTTATAACTTTGTGCATTAAACAAAGTGTGTCTACATTCACACAATTCATTTATGTTTCATATACACCTTATATACAAAGTCTGAAGGTCATTTAATACAATATTTTTAATAACTGTGTGTATTAAACAAAGTTTGTGTACATTGAGCCATCAGAAAACAAAAGTTTCACTATCTCACTCTCGCTCAGAAAAGTCCGTATTTCAGAATATTCCGTATTTCGGATATTTGGATATGGGATACTCAACCTGTACAAAAAAGGTATTACAGGTTGAGTATCCCATATCCAAATATTCCGAAATACGGAATATTCTGAAATACGGACTTTTTTGAGTGAGAGTGAGATAGTGAAACCTTTGTTTTTTGATGGCTCAATGTACACAAACTTTGTTTAATACACAGAATTATTAAAAATATTGTATTAAATGACATTCAGGCTGTGTGTATAAGGTGTATATGAAGCATAAATGAATTGTGTGAATGTAGACACACTTTGTTTAATGCACAAAGTTATAAAAAATATTGGTTGAAATGACCTTCAGGCTGTGTGTATAAGGTGTATATGTAACATAAATGCATTCTGTGCTTAGATTTAGGTCCCATCACCATGATATCTGATTATGGTATGCAGTTATTCCAAAATACGGAAAAATCCCATATCCAAAATACCTCTGGTCCCAAGCATTTTGGATAAGGGAGACTCAACCTGTATAGGTTTATATTTTACTCAGACAAATAGGGATAACATGACCCAATAAGAATCTGCTGTGATCCCTTGTGGATTGTTTTCAGATGGATGAAAATCTTGACTTTTAGTTATGAAAGCAAAAACATTCTGAAATGACTTTAAAATAATAAAAAGTTTTTTTTTATTGAGTTACTTCAAAGCAACGTTTGTATTTGTTGTAACACTAGTAGCCAATCATAAAAGTAGAATGATCACATTTCCAGTTGTGTAATGGTGTAAGACAGGGCTACATGTGACAAGGACAGCGCCATAAAGTGCTGAGGAGCAGTATGGCAGCAAGTGGGAATTTATTTAGATAAATAGTATAAGGAATCGCTACCTGTTATGTGCTAGGCAATGTTGTGTAAGAAACTCTTGGTGTTATATTTACTAAAGTGCAGGTTTATAGAAGTGGAGATGTTGCCCATAGCATCCAATCAGATTTTACTTATTTATCTAGCACCTTCTAAAAGATAATAGCTAAAATTTGGTTGCTATGGGCAACATCTCCACTTCTATAAACCTGCACTTTAGTAAATATACCCCTTGTAGTCAAAAGCAATGCTACAGAACAAAACATCCAGTCCTGGCCTGTCTGGTGGGGACTGTGAGGTAATGCTGTGATGTCATAATGGTGGCAGCCAATGGTGGCAGCCTAGAGCAAGGCTGTGCTGTATCACTCATACACCTCCCGAGCTTTAGCAATGCATAGATCACCAACCAAAAGAGATACTCACATAAGGTTAGTGACTGTACAGATAAAGGGCAGATTAGTGTGATGCGACGGCAGACTTGGGAAGTGACTATTGTATTATATGACCTATTACCTTGAGGACAGGACAGTACTGGATAAAAACAAGATCTCACACCTACTGGGGCAGTACCATACTCAGCAGCTACTAGGGCTGCATCTGGGATCTCTGTTTGGAAATGTTAGGAGAATATGTCTGGATGGCACAATATGTCCCTTATCTGAGACATCTGTTTCGAGATGTTTCATGAGCTCTGGATGGCATTATGTCCCATTATGCCCCGCCTCCTAAGTCCCAGTATGCGGACTGTTCCAGTTTTTTTAATGTGCAGAGGTGTGATAGATGTATATTGTGCTTTAGCCATTACTTTTGTTTTTCAAAAAGTCAGAAAGCATATTAAAAAAGGTTAAAAAAATAGGTTATATTTTACTCCGAAAAATAGGGATACCATGATCCAATAAGAATTTGCTGTGTTCCCTTGCGGATTATTTTCGGATGGATGAAAATTTTGACTTATTTATGAAAGCAAAAACATTCTGAAATGACTTTAAAATAATAAAAAGTTTTTTTTGTTTTTGTTTTGTTTCTCCAGAGCAACGTTTTTATTTGTTGTAACACTTGTAGCCAATCATAAAAGTAGAATTATCACAGCAGCCCAACGTATTACTGGAGAGAAGTGTATCAATAATGTAATGGGCAGTGACATTTCCAGTTGTGTAATGGTGTAAGACAGGGCTACATGTGACAAGGGCAGTGCCATAATGTGGTGAGGAGGAGTATGGCAGCAAGTGGGAATTTAGATACTAATCATTAAATAGTATAAGGAATCACTCCCTGTTATGTGCTAGGCAATGTTGTGCAGGAAACTCTTTGGTGTATATTTACTAAAGTGCAGGTTTACAGAAGTGGAGATGTTGCCCATAACAACCAATCATATTTTACTTATTTATTTAGCACCTTCTAAAAGATAATAGCTAAAATTTGATTGGTTGCTATGGGCAACATCTCCACTTCCATAAACCCTCACTTTAGTAAATATACTCCCCTGAGTCAAAAGCAATGCTACAGAAGACAAAACATCCAAGTAATTTGTTTAACTTACCTCATTATGTCGCTTTGACAGTATCTTTATGTAGCTTTTTTCCCATCTCCATGTGGTATTATATACTGGTAATTTCTAAGGTACTAAGAAAACACAATAAAAAAACAAAAAAAACCCACATTGTGTTAGTACACTAAATAGGTCACTGTCATAATGGCACTTATATAAACATCAATGTAGAGTAAAAGTATGCCCAAAAAATGTTAATACATTTACTTACTGATAACAAGTTAATGATAGTGTGTCCTATCTCCCCAAATACAGATTTTCGATATCTGTGGCTTGTTGTAGGACAAGGATATACTGGAGGAATCAAAGAGAGAGAGAATAAAAACATAGTATAGCCAGGGATGGCAACAGACATCTTGGGGCCCCATACACTAATATCTATGGGGGCCCCTCACCCCCTCGATGTGTACTAATATATATATATATATATATATATATATATATATAAAGCTATATCTCGATAATCCGGCATGCTTGGTTCCGACACAGTGCCAGATTACCAGTTTTGCCGGACTATCAGTATTATCGTCGGTGGTGGCATCAGATGCATCCGGACTTCCCTTCCTAATTCTGCTGAGCAGCCCTCCCGTGGCCTAAATTTCCCCCACAGCACCTACAGCTCCAGCAGCCCGACTCCCCCAGCAGCATTACTAAGCCTCCTGCAGTCTAACTAAGCCCATCCACAGCCTAACTAAACCCTCCTGCAGCCGGCGTCTCCGCCCCGGTATCCGGCGCCTTCCATGCGTGTCATGGGTTGCGCCGCGCCAGTTCGTCATGGTAACCAGGATGCCCAGCGCGGCTCCCATCATGCGCTGTAATAAGAAACAAGTGACCTGATACAGACCCCTTTCACCTCCCTCAGCACCTGATGTGTCCCGATTAAAAGAGGTGTTGGATAAATGAGTGTGTGTGTGTGTGTGTGTGTGTGTATGTGTATATATATATATATATATATATATATATTTGTTTTTACAAAGCAACATTTATAGATACAAATACAAAATTACATGATACAGAGTAGCTGGGATTTCCTGTCAGTCACTCACTGAGACATGCGGGCTGGCAACTCCGTAAGACTCCCAGTGGCATCATCAGGTCACGTCCCCCGGTGGCGTCTGTCAGGAAAAACAAAGACGGGTTCAGTCCTTAAACGTAAGTTGAATAAATGCAGAGTGCCTGCTGCTCGCGCGAGCCTGCCTGCATCTCCCCTCGGCTGTCTCACAGTCTAAAAAACCCCCCAAAACAAAACAACATTTGGCCCATCATGGGGTGTTTCTGTGTACTCAGAAACCCCCTGCGTGCTCCACTGCCTCCTGAAATGCAAACTGGAAGTGCCCTGTTCCCATTACTGGAGCGCCAACACATATACAAACATAGATACATATAAACAAATATACAGTATATATATATATATATATATATACACACACATATTTATATATATATACACACACACACACACACACACACACACATATATATATATACACACACACACACACACACACAACACAATAGAAGAATCGGCGCCAAGGGGTCGTATCAACACCCAATTTTATAACCCTTACATGGTTAACAATATTTAAAACAAAATAATAACATGTTCCATCAAATACAATTTATTAAAAGACATAATAACTTCAAAGTCAATATTGATACAGAGGAGATGTGTTATTCCACACTTTAAGCAGTATGACTCTTAGGGGGTACATCAGGGGTACATCTCAAATGACTGGAACATACAGTTGTTTATACGGATAGTAAAATACTGTAAGACTCGTTCATGCGTGCTTGGTGGGAAATCCCATATATCACCGGGGCTTTCTGGTATACAACCAGTTTGGCCTTTGTTATGCACACCAGTGCCTGCAGGAATGTACTGGTGTTTGAACTGTTATGCAAAACAAATGGACTCACAGACAGACTGGGGAATATGACATAACGTACACAGAAGGTGATAGGGTAACAAAATACACACAAAGTGAACAGAGAAGCCCAGAGGCTAAGGAACTGGGTGTCTCCCTTGTATTAGTAATGCTCAGATGAGAAAAGCAAGATGTTGTGTTTTAATACGTAGAGAACCCGAAATGCTGTTGCTAAGGGCAACAGCAAAACCCTAAAGGGTTACCAACGGGTGTGGCAGTAAACTCCTTGGTCAGAGATGGAACGATAGACACAAGGAGAGTCTCCACAATCCTAATTCTCACTTGCAGTGCACAGGTTCAGCTTACTGCCACTAAACTGACCCCTGACACCTAGCACAGTGAGACAGGATTAGACAGGCAAGTCTTAGAATACAGCCGCAAACTTGCTAAGTTCACAGAGTAGTAACAGAACCCCAGCAAGCTAAACGACTGACTCCAGTCTTACTGCTAGGTCTGGATTGGCAGAGTGTAATACCAAATCCCCAGGCCTATTTGCAGTAAGCAACAAACAAATACAAAGCTACACAGTACTGGCTAACTTTCAGGAACTGACTAACCAACAAAGATTCAGCAGCATCTGCTTACCCTAAGAAGAGGCCTTATAAAGCAGGTGCTGTCCACGCCCCACTCAGACCTCACAGACTGTGAGCACAAAAACCAGCACCGGATCCCCTACCGTGCACAGAGCCTGTAACCACTGCACAGCAAAAGACCCGAACCGGAGTATCAGCTGCGCTCAGGTTACTCTGCTAGCACTTGTCTCCCGGTTGCCATGACGATGTGGCAGCACAGGGCAGGAGACCCTAACAGTACCCCCCCTCTGACGAGGGGTCAAAGAACCCCTACCACCGGGTTTATCGGGGAACTGCGAGAAGAAAGAGCGTATCAGTCTGGGGGCATGAAGATCACAACTGCGCACCAACGACCGCTCCTCCGGGCCATACCCCTTCCAGTGCACCAAAAATGACAGCCGACCCCGAACCACCTTGGAGTCAAGAATCCTTTCAACAACAAACTCCCTCTGGCCACGTATCAGAAGAGGGGAAGGTCTTCCACTGGAAGAAGGATTACTAATCGCCCGTTTTAAAAGGGAACAATGAAATGTTTTATTGATACCCAAAGAACGGGGCAGATCTAACTGAAATGCCACCGGATTGATAACCCTGGTGATCTTATAAGGGCCGATGAACCGGGGGCCTAACTTATGAGATGGCTGTCTCAACTTCAAATTCTTGGTAGACAACCAGACGAAGTCTCCTAATTTGAAGCTGCAGGGTCTTTTCCGCTTATCAAAAACCCTTTTGGTCACTAATGACACAGACACAAGGGCTTTCTTCACTTTCCGCCAAATACCTCTAAGGACCGAAACCACAGAGGAACCACCAGGCGTGGAGTCCAGGGGGTCAAAAGAATTGGCCTTAGGATGATGCCCATACACACAAAGGAAGGGAAAGATCCCTGTAGCAGAGTGAGCCGCGTTGTTATAGGCAAACTCCGCCATGGACAGATGAGCAACCCAGTCAGTCTGACACTTGGAGACATAACACCTGAGGAACTGCTCCAAGGACTGGTTCAGCCTTTCAGTCTGCCCATTAGACTGCGGATGGTAGCCTGACGACAAGCTGACAGAAATCTGGAGATCGGAACAAAATGCCCTCCAGAATTTTGCCACAAACTGGGATCCGCGGTCAGAGACCACATCAAGTGGCAACCCGTGGAGACGCACAACATGCAGCATAAATAATTCAGACAGGCGTCTGGCCGATGGCAGCCCAACCAGTGGAACGAAGTGCGCCATCTTCGAAAACCTGTCAACGACAACCCAGATGGCTGTCATCCCGAGGATTTGGGAAGTCCACCACAAAATCCATTGAAATGTGGGTCCATGGCTTAGATGGGATAGAGAGTGGATGTAATGGGCCAACAGGAACCCCTCTAGGAGTCTTATTTCGGGCACAGATGTCGCATGCCCGAACCCACTGATCCACATCCTTAGCCACCGAGGGCCACCACACCGCCCTAGATAGCAACTCCCGAGTTCTGGCAATACCCGGGTGACCTGCCGACTTCTTGGCATGGAATTCCAGGAACACTCGCTGTCTTAACCTAGGAGGCACAAACAAAAGACCTACCGGAAGGTCTGGAGGAGCCTGCTCCTGTGCTCTAAGGACTAATGATAAGAGGTCCTGGGTAATGCCCACTTTAATACATGATGGGGAAACAATGGGCAACGGCTCCTCGGTGGTCTCCTGGATTGGAGCAAAACTCAGCGAGAGCGCATCAGCCTTGATGTTTTTTGACCCAGGGCGATATGTTATCAAAAAATTAAAGCGAGCAAAAAACAAAGCCCATTGTGCCTGCCTGGCATTGAGACGCTTCGCTGACTCTAAATATGCCAGATTCTTATGGTCAGTGAGAATTGAGACCACAAACTTAGCCCCCTCAAGCCAGTGTCTCCACTCCTCGAGTGCATCCTTAATAGCCAACAATTCCCGGTTACCCACGTCATAATTCATCTCGGCAGGCGAAAATTTACGGGAAAAGTAAGCACAGGGATGAAGGCGATTATCAGACACTCCCATCTGAGAAAGCACTGCCCCAATACCCATCTCAGAGGCATCCACCTCCACCACAAAAGGACGCTCTGGATCTGGGTGTCGCAGCACCTTGGCCGAAACAAATGCCCTTTTGAGACGGGCAAAAGCCGCTTTAGCCTCACAAGACCAGTGAGCAACATCCGCCCCTTTCTTAGTGAGTGCCACCAAGGGCGCCACTATAGACGAAAATCCAGCGATAAATCATCTATAAAAATTCGCAAAGCCCAGGAAACGCTGAAGCGCCTTCAAACTAGTGGGCTGCACCCAATCCAGGACTGCCTGCACCTTGGAACCTCCATTTGGAAACCTTCTGGGGAGATAATATATCCTAGAAATGCGATTTGCTGAACTTCAAATTCGCACTTCTCCAGCTTCGCCCCAAGCCGGTGGTCTCTGAGTTTCTGGAGGACTAAGCGTACATGCTTCCGATGTTCCTCCAGGGAATGGGAGAAGATTAGGATGTCATCTAAGTATACAACTAAGAATCTATCCAAATATTCCCTGAGCACATCATTCATGAAATCCTGGAAGACTGCCGGGGCATTACAGAGCCCAAAAGGCATCACCAAATATTCATAATGCCCTGAGTGGGTATTAAAGGCAGTCTTCCATTCATCCCCCTCTCTTATTCGGATTAGATTGTACGCACCGCGTAGGTCAATCTTAGAAAAATGGTGGCAGTACGAAGCTGGTCAAACAAGACCGAAATGAGAGGCAGTGGGTATGAGTTTTTAATCGTGATACGGTTCAATTCCCTGAAGTCGATGCAGGGTCGCAACGAACCGTCCTTTTTACCCACGAAGAAGAACCCCGACCCAACTGGAGACTGTGAAGGTCTGATAAATCCCTTAGCCAAGTTCTCCTGAATGTACTCTGCCATTAGCCTGAGTCTCAGGAACGTGACAGGGAGTACAACCTGCTCTTGGGAAGCTTAGCATTTGGCAACAAATCAATGGCACAGTCATAGGGGCGATGGGGAGGTAGTACCTCTGCAACTTTTTGGAGAACACGTCCGCAAAATCTGCATAACACCCTGGCAATCCTGGCAAATTTAGCTGCGAGAGCCTGACTGAAAGGCTCAAGCAACTCCTGAAACAATCAGTACCCCAACTAAGAATCTCCCAGAGACCCAGTCAAATTGAGGATTGTGGGCCCTTAACCAGGGTAACCCCAACACCAATGGGGCAAAAGTACAGACAGTCACATAAAAGGACAATTTTTCAGAGTGTGTGGCTCCAATAAACAAAGAAATCTGGCTAGTGCAAGAGGTAATTTTACCTTGGGATAATGGTTCCCCGTTTAACCCACAAATCTCAATTTCCGATGCCAAGGGTACTAAGGGAACAGAGTGTTTCAGGGCGAATTGGCGGTCATAAAAACCCCGTCGGCCCCACTGTCCACAAAGGCCTCAGTCTTGACAGTTTGACCGAGGATCTTCAAGGTCACCGGAATGATAAAAGTCTTCTTGGGAAATTCTGACTTCTGGCCTGACAGGATATTTTCCATCACCCTCAGGCCCTGAAGTTTTCCGGCTTTTCTGGGCATGATACTACCACATGACCTTTATTCCCACAGTACAAACACAACCCCTGCTGTCTCCTCCGCGTCTTCTCACGCGAGGAGAGGCGGGTAGCCCCAATCTGCATAGGCTCCTCGGAAAATTCCTCAGAGTCTGAGGTTCCCTTGGGAAGGAAGGAAATCTCAGTCTCCCTTTCAGCCTACGCTCTCAGCCGTCTATCCACCCGGATGGATAACTGCATGAGCTGATCCAAGCTATCAGGCAAGGGATATTGTACCAGTTGGTCCTTTATCTGGTTAGAAAGACCTCTTCGGTACTGGTGTCTCAGGGCTGGGTCATTCCACTGGGTATCATGGGCCAACCTCCGAAACTCCGTACAGTAAACCTCAACTGGCCTTCGCCCTTGCTTAAGGATCGAAATCTGAGCCTCGGCTGAGGCCGTCTTGTCAGGGTCATCATACAACATGCCCAGTGCCGTAAAAAAAGCATCAACACTTTTAAGCGACGGACAGTCAGGCTGCAACCCATATGCCCAGACCTGTGGGGTCTCCTTGTAGCAAGGAAATCACTATGCCCACCCGCTGAATCTCCGACCCAGAAGACTGAGGCCTAAGCCGGAAGTATAGCTTGCAGCTCTCCTTGAAACAAAAGAACTGCGAGCGATCTCCAGAAAAACAATCCGGGAGATTTACTTTCGGCTCCTTAACCCCTGCAGGTGCTGCTGCTGCGGGAGCTCCGCCAGCAGCCTGGGAGGTGTGCATTTTAATGGACAAATCATTAAATTGTCGAGTCAGGACCTGCACCTGATCGACCACCTGTTGCAACGTATTTTGAGGGGTATGCTCCATATTCCCACAAAATTTCAACAGGAGTATTAGGCTGCTGAATATGTTATGCACACCAGTGCCTGCAGGAATGTACTGGTGTTTGAACTGTTATGCAAAACAAAGGACTCACAGACAGACTGGGGAATATGACATAACGTACACAGAAGGTGATAGGGTAACAAAATACACACAAAGTGAACAGAGAAGCCCAGAGGCTAAGGAACTGGGTGTCTCCCTTGTATTAGTAATGCTCAGATGAGAAAAGCAGGATGTTGTGTTTTTAATACGTAGAGACCCGAAATGCTGTTGCTAAGGGCAACAGCAAAACCCTAAAGGGTTACCAACGGGTGTGGCAGTAAACTCCTTGGTCAGAGATGGAATGATAGACACAAGGAGAGTCCTCCACAATCCCTAATTCTCACTTGCAGTGCACAGGTTCAGCTTACTGCCACTAAACTGACCCCTGACACCTAGCACAGTGAGACAGGATTAGACAGGCAAGTCTTAGAATACAGCCGCAAACTTGCTAAGTTCACAGAGTAGTAACAGAACCCCCAGCAAGCTAAACGACTGACTCCAGTCTTACTGCTAGGTCTGGATTGGCAGAGTGTAATACCAAATCCCCAGGCCTATTTGCAGTAAGCAACAAACAAATACAAAGCTACACAGTACTGGCTAACTTTCAGGAACTGACTAACCAACAAAGATTCAGCAGCATCTGCTTACCCTAAGAAGAGGCCTTATAAAGCAGGTGCTGTCCACGCCCCACTCAGACCTCACAGACTGTGAGCACAAAAACCAGCACCGGATCCCCTACCGTGCACAGAGCCTGTAACCACTGCACAGCAAAAGACCCGAACCGGAGTATCAGCTTGCGCTCAGGTTACTCTGCTAGCACTTGTCTCCCGGTTGCCATGACGACGTGGCAGCACAGGGCAGGAGACCCTAACAGCCTTATAGTGAGAAAACTTGTAAAAGAAAATTCGGATACCCAGGTACAGAAAAATCACTTAGATAGGGAACCTTTCTGTGAATCAGCAGTAAATGCTCAGTACCTTTGCACAGGTTGATTGAAACGTTGATATACAGAGGTTGTGTCTTTCCTATCACGGAGTCCCGAGTGCCGAACCTTTGCTACATACATATACATATATACATACACTATATATATATATATATATATATATATATATTATATGCACACACACCCCCAGTCTGTGTGTGTGTGTAAATATATCATCGAAAAAATGGCTGCGCCACTCGGAGTCTTAACCACGTACAGTGTACTTAAAAATTCACAACAAGCTCCAACATTTCTGGGGCTGTCCTGTAAAGACCACAGGGTCACCTTGGGATTTAGAGTCTGAATCACTTAATATAAATATATCACTGCGAACACTACAGTGCAGTCATGATATTTTCGATCCTTATAGTATATCGTTATTGCTACACCAGACGGTAACCTTGTTCAGGTGTGGTTGTGGATAGATAGTGAACAGACTGACACTGTTTTGAAGTTATGATATATCTGTCCACTGTGGTAAGGTTTGAATATAAGTTTCTTAACGATCTGATCTATTAGTAAACATGTTGGGGACCTCACACTACCCATCTA
>NW_026969646.1:0-32689 GCF_028390025.1 Pseudophryne corroboree
TAATAAGTAGGGGTAAGGACGTTAACCACCTCGGAACATCCTCCCTTATACGTCACCTGCAGCGCATTCATAATAAGTCAGTGACAAGTTCAAAAACTTTGGGTGACAGCGGAAGCAGTCCACTGACCAGTAAATCCCTTCCTCTTGTAACCAAGCTCACGCAAACCACCCCACCAACTCCCTCAGTGTCAATTTCCTCCTTCCCCAGGAATGCCAATAGTCCTGCAGGCCATGTCACTGGCAATTCTGATGAGTCCTCTCCTGCCTGGGATTCCTCCGATGCATCCTTGCGTGTAACGCCTACTGCTGCTGGCGCTGCTGTTGTTGCCGCTGGGAGTCGATGGTCATCCCAGAGGGGAAGTCGTAAGCCCACTTGTACTACTTCCAGTAAGCAATTGACTGTTCAACAGTCCTTTGCGAGGAAGATGAAATATCACAGCAGTCATCCTACTGCAAAGCGGATAACTGAGTCCTTGACAACTATGTTGGTGTTAGACGTGCGTCCGGTATCCGCCGTTAGTTCTGTTGAATTCTCCTTGTGAGGATAACTAATTTTACCATCTTGTTGCTGTTTGGGTTGTTAGGTAAAATTAATGAATTGAAAATGGATTTATAAAAATCAATTATTATTTATTCAATGGGCCACGCCCGTATACAGGGAAGAGAGACATCCTCTCTTCCTGTGTCAAATCATTTTAACAACAACATACACGTATCAACAATGAGTTTTATATAATACAAAGTAACGCCCATTTTGTATATCCCTCCCATATGATTTCATTCTTCTGGAATACAATGTTAGGCAATAGAGTTATGCAATATTGGGACAATTATCAAGAATACTAAAATGATACTCGTGATCTTGAACTGTGTCCATATTAGGAATTACATCTGGACTCTGAGCTTTTAGAAAGTGCGTATGTGGAATTAATACTCAGCCAACAAAGTTGTTTTTCTCTCAGGGTGTGTATAAAGTTCAAGATGAATTTGCTATATCATCTAGCTAGAATCAAAATGGATTCTGTTATGCTTTCATATTATACTAGTGAATATGAGAACCCTTTGCTTATTGGATGTATACATAATATACGTACTATCCCGTAGTGCACACACATAACTGTTAGGCCTTCAGCAGGTTGCCTCTGTCACAGTATTCGACAGCTCCACCCTTTGATCAGGGACATTATCCATGTGCCCTGTCATCTCAGGAGAATTTCTGGGAACGTATAGTTCGCTAATAATCATTTCATGTAGTATTGCTATTCTGCATTTGACAGCAGCCTTCTAAATACAACATAGGCCGCACCTGTATACGGTGAACATCAAATGAATGTCTATAATCACATCGGGGTTACCAAAGAATAAACCTCATCACAGAATACATTATCACATACAATCACATACAATATACTTAAAAAAACATTTTCCTAATCCTGAAAATTGAATACTAGGATTTAAACATTTATCTTTTCCAGTCCATATCATAATGCCTTGGTTAAAGTTCTTTTTTATCATGGGCCTCCTTTATATACTTGGCATTACACGTATCAGGATCCGTAATGTCTTTGGTCAAATAAGCACAGCATTGAGCTTAAAATGCTGTTTCCGGACATCAACAATATCCTCCAATTTGTGGTATTAAAAAATGTAGAACAATATGGTATCGTAATAGTTCATGTCCAATGTCCTGGAATCATCACAAATGTCCACAGTTCTGGAATATCCTATCATAAAGTTCAATCATGTTATCAATAATTTAATTGAAATAAAACGTCAACTTCCAGTTGATTAATCATACGACTTCATTAGCCATAGGAGAACTTATTAGCCACCTTTACCACTTCGAGGTTTTATTGATACTCTGGTGGCAGGAACATGTCTCCTGATTACTGAGTCAATTACTCTTTTTAGGAATAGTTCATCCTGCAAGAAAACTTTTCTCAAGTTAATATATGTTTTTGTATAAAATTGCTAAATCAATCTTCTTAAATAACAAACATTTTTAGAATTAATAGGTAACCAATTATATATCATATCCTAAGGACATGGTGACAACTACCATTCCCAGTTATGTATGATATCTTCTTTTAACCTTTGAATCTACTCCTGGTAAAATACATATTACATCATAAACTTTAATGAACATCCTATGTAACCATTACTATTTATATACCTAACTCATTATATCTAGCACATCTAGAAACCTTAGGTTAGTATATTGTAACAATCATTTCACATTCCCTTAAATCAACCTTTTCTATCTACATAAGATCATTTTTTATTATTATTATTATTTTTTTATTATTGACCTATTTTATTTCCACTAACTGAAATACACCCGATATGTGTAGCTAATATTATCACCAGTGGTTCTTTCTTGAGATACTATTGTATCTATACACATGTCCTGTGTTTCACTATTATCACGACTCTATAAAGTTTTGGTAATCACATCAAATGTAACTTGCATAGAGAACTTTGGCCTGCTATTATCTATGTATACATATCTAACAATTATAATAGTCTTAAATAATAATTAGCAATACAATTTATATAGCTGCAGTACTTAAAATCTTTCCAACAATTAATGGTATTGCTGGACTGGATACTCCTCAGAATAATATCCTAAATTATTTAAATTATCCATGCATTAATCTATACATCTGTCTTCAAGTGGAGTATAATACTCACAACCACGTTTTTCAAAGTGTGTGTTCGTTACACCAGTCATAAATCCCTTTGGATTTCCTGCTTAGAAAAGAAAAGAGGAAGGAAGGGTCTTATTGAAATAATTCCCATCCACAATAATGGATGAGTACTCATACCTACACCACACTTTTGCTCGCTCTCTCTTCAGAGAAAAATAAATAAATTAAGTCTTAATGCTGTTATAAATAACGTCGCTCCCGTATACTTTCAAAAATATTAAAAGTTCTGTAGGATATTAGCTTATAAGCACATAGTCTATTATCAATGATCATAATCATCTCTATCTTGATTGAAGGGTTCATTCAAATACAACTCTGTGGTAGTAACAGTAGTAACAGTCTCTGTATTGTATCTCCATACAGTTGTTTTTAGTGTTAGGTTCCTTTAAGCTCTGGTCTCTGACCTTTTCATTTCATTGCAAGCTCATGGATCTAGGTGTCCTTCTTCTGCAGCCTTTGCAACGGCTGTATCAGAGTCAGCGGTACTTGCCAAGGACCATCCTATGCGATCTGTAATGGAACCAAAACATAAGCAACTTCTCACCATACCACCGTCTTCACTCTCTTAGTGATTGTCCTGTGCCGGACTGTGTGTTTTCGTGTTGGTTAAATATCTTTCCAAGGTTCTTGCAGCTTTTGATATTCTTGTAACTGTTTAAATAATTTGTGTGACACATTTGAATCGTCAAATCATTTTGTAGTTTTGAATCAGTCTCTGGATAATATATCTTTGCTGGATAACATATCTTTGCTGGATTCCAAAAAGAATAACAAAAAAATGATATAGAAGAGAGACAAAGCAGAGGCTTAGGTGTAATTCTACCACTATTGAACCAACGATTGGACCATGCCATGATTCAAATTCTGCCTTTCCTGTCTCTTTTGTAGATTAATAATGCTTAATTCTTTAAACCTTCCTTGTCACATTATGACTTTTTATTCTCAACATTACACATATTAAACACAAAATCTTTTTTTCAAACTCCTATAAACTCTTTCTATCAGTAAAGAAACTTTACTGTCTTTGAAACACTGTCTCACACCTCTGGCCTTATTATTCATTTTTCAAATAACCCCTTAACACCTGTTACACATACTATAGTTCCTTTTTTAGCATTACACTATGTTGTATTAAAACAATGTTGTTTTTAATCAACCCAATCATCTGCAGTAAACATGCTATAGCTTTCTTTATCACCATCACGATCCCTCTTATTATCACATAAATTAATTTGGTCCCATGCCAAAACACAATGTACACTTCTCCATTAAACTTCATCCCACTATAGAAAGCTTGTGAATCTATTTCATGACATTTCCCTTGGATTTGCATAACTCATGACATTTCCCCTTAATGAAAATTGGCAACAACACTTTATTATTAATAATACTAATTCAACTAATTCACTAATTCACCAACATTATCCCCTATGGATGCTCAAGAAATTATTCTCCTGTTAATCAGTTTTTTTTTTTTTTTCAATTCCTTTAAATACAATGTAAAATGCGATGTAATCATTATAATTGTCTTACTCATCCACATTATATTCCTTATACTCCCCACTTTTGGGGGTGAGGAAGACAAGTATGCAGCTGTATCTAAGTTGTGGTGGATCCTGTGAATCGGGAAAACACTCTGAGCTGGGCATCACTGTGCCACCAGAGGAAACCCTACCAGGATAGGTTCTTGGACAGGGGAATCGGGTGACGAGGGTCAGTGAAGCAAGTAAAAGGACTGATACGCTGAATAAACCATCTGCGGTGGTGCCTAGGCTATTTTCAGCCTCGGACCCATGTTGCTTCTTTAAGCTAGCCCACCGCAATCCCATTATATGGTGAGAGATTTACATCTATCACACGGTCACTTTAACTGGTCCAGATTTACCCATGCACTTTATGTATGTAGTATGTCAGTGAGTTTATGTGTCCTAATAAACACATTTTTCATGGAACAAATCATGTGTTACAATTTCCCTGTTAGTTCATATATCCCCTATTGAGTGAAGGGATATATCTTTAAATTTGAAATCTCTCTGTAAGCTACACTATTGCTATATTATATCTGAGTTGTATACTGTTATAGGTAAAATGTACACATCATATAAAATCTACTGCTTAACCTCAGTATTAAACCTATATACTCAGTATTAACCATATATGTTCTTGCTTATGCATAAGTGGATGGTTTGGCTCTGACTGTGTATCCATAATGTTTTGTTCATGATAAAGTGTAATATTGTATTACCTTCTAAAATTCTTTGGTTATGAACTTGAATGTATGCATATAGCATTTCCAAAAAAAAATTACTGTATCTAGAGATTTATCATCTGGTCATACATATCTATTTATCTATCAATAAATGTATACCAAGGCTCCACCCTCTAAGGGTTTTAACTATCTTTGGCCTAGCGCCAAATAATGTCTAGGTAGTTAACTATGTCAGCACACCGTTGACTTTTGTCTTGCGCCACCTTGTGGTCTTTTCTGTAAAAAAACACAACTGTTTAGTATCTGACACCAATACTTCAAATAATTTGTAACACAAAGGTATATCATCCACATACTGGTTACATTTCTCAACATATCATTCAGACTGGCCAGTCCACACAAACTGTACGTTTCTCATGCACACCCATCCCTTCCTGTGCTTCTAAGCAAACTTTTCTTGGACTGTGTCCATCCCATGGATGTTTTGGCACATATACATATTCACTGAAAAATCACTTACAAAACTGAACAACGCTCCTGCTCACATTTCTATCTGTATAACTATTCTATACAATCATATCCCCACACTTCCTGGCTACGGAACCTGGTTCATCACCGCATATTGTGCAGTCCACTAAGAACTTTTGCAATGTATTATATCGATGCCTATACAATGAGATGGATTTTAGCAAGCATATTTTTTTTTTTTACCTCACGAACCCAGGGTAAGTGATATATAGATATGCTGTGCATCCAACTTAATCTGTTCCTACTTTATTCTTCCTGGAATCTTTAGAAATACCCAGGGTAACTTTTACATTAGGATTCTTCCAAATAACTTTGAAGAATTGTCTAAAAGTATTTTAATACAGGAATCGTAGTGATTAATTGCTTGTCGGAATGTTTGATTTACAGCATATACATTAAAGAATGCATATTCCTTTATCTTTCCCTATGATTTTAGCTGCTGCTTCTGTTGTTTTGAAAACTCTTTTTTTTCCGTATAGTTCACCAGAGTTAGGGCGTTGTCTTCTTGACTGTCTGCCAGATGCAAATCTGTTAGCGTTAACGCTGTTAGCGCTGACATCTCTAGCCCATATCTGTTGCTGGGATTTTTTTTTTTTTTTCTTATATTTTCTGATTACAGTTATGCTGTAGAAAGAAATTGGCAGCCTTCTCTACAGGTTATCTGGTTAAGATATTAGTTCTTATATTAAACTGGAGTAGATAGTTTGTATAACAACCATTTCTAGAGTATTGCTTATGCAGAGGTTCCCAAACTGTGTGCCGTAGCTACCTGGGGTGCCTAGGACACTTGTAGGGGTGCCCTGGGTTGATGGTCCAGTACCAATTCAAATTATCCAGTGCTGGTGGCTGCCAGTCATAAAATATGTGGCCAAACAGAAGCAAATATCCCTCACCACACAACTGACTCTAAGGATGGCATATAAACGCCATCTACTCCTTTTTTTTACATTTCTTCCTAGGGGTGTTGTGAAAAAAATTCTGATATTCTAGGGCTACATGATTAAAAAAAAATTGGGAACCACTGACTTATGCTTATTATGATCCATCTTGTTAGATGAAAAAATTAAAGCTCACTGAACACTTTTTTTTTTTTCTTTACTGCGTCATGGCTTACACTGCTGCTGGAAAGGAGGGGGCACGATTCTGCGCTGTTACAGCCCCCTAGCTCTCTGTGCTTCACACAGCATTGGAAACTGAAGGGGTTTTTTTCTTTTTTTTTTCTGGCAGACCTTCTCACAATATATTGCATTAAAAAATATTTGCGTATTAACCAATACCATATGGAAACTTCACTTCATAGTTAGATAGTAACATTAGATAAACACATATTTTTAACTACAGATCTGCCAAAAGCCATTTGAACACGGACATCAACTTTTGTTTCCTCCGTTCACAAATATATATATATATATATATATATAAACTTTATTATTTCAAAACTTGTAACCATGCCAATCACAGACAGAAGGTTTCTATTAGACACAGATCTGAGAATATACTTAACTGAACATTATGTTCCACCCACAAAAAAAACCATAACACAAAAAATTTAAATAGTTTGCAAACTTCAATTTCTTGCAGATTTCAACAGTTTTGCCAATTTCAAAATACGCTTAGTATTGGTTGATCAGGCCAATATTATACAGCATGATTGAAATGCAAAACATATACTGTACCCTTTGTCACAGTACTATACAAAATTTGTGCTTCTATGGAATATTTCTTCCATATATGATATGCACACTTAGGGTTAATCCTCCCTGCCCTTCCCATACGCTGGAAAAATTCGCAATCCCTGCAATTTTTCACACACGCGACACGTCTGTCAACTGGGAAGCCGCAGTAGATCCTCTTATCACAACTACTATCACAAAGCAACATGCTTAGGTTATGCTTAAAACAACCAGCAGCTCTTAGCAGCTCAGTATTGCAATATATTATTACACTCAATTACATATAATCCCTATAACCTCGGGTTGTTCACTCTATTTTTTTCTAATGTACTCTTCTTATACATGTATAGCTGACTAACAAGGGGAGGTGATCTATGTGCTTTTTACTTTATTTGGCTCTTGGTCCAAAGCACTTATTCATGCAATCATTCATAGAGTGAAAAACACAGGTTCTTTGCTCAAATCTTTGAATTAATTTTGGTATTCTTATTTACATGCAACAGCATCTGTCAATCATCATTTCCGAGTTACTTGGTCCTTCAACCGATTTGGACATAATTTTGGTATTAATTTTACAAACAAACAACAACAACAAACAGGTCCCTGAGTTATTGTACTAGTTTGTCAATCTCTCCACTTATAATTCTCATATTATAAAAAATACAATCACACAGACAGCTGGCAGGTATAGAAACAGCATGTACTGGAATATAGCACATACCATGGTATTCTATACTTACCAGTGCTGTAGTGACTTTGGATGTTCCTTCCATCATCAGCTGCTGGCTGGCACACCCCTTTGAGAATTTGATGAAGAGATTGAGATCTATAGTTCCAAGGACATAGCCCCCATCTTGTTGAATTCTCCTTGTGAGGATAACTAATTTTACCATCTTGTTGCTGTTTGGGTTGTTAGGTAAAATTAATGAATTGAAAATGGATTTATAAAAATCAATTATTATTTATTCAATGGGCCACGCCCGTATACAGGGAAGAGAGACATCCTCTCTTCCTGTGTCAAATCATTTTAACAACAACATACACGTATCAACAATGAGTTTTATATAATACAAAGTAACGCCCATTTTGTATATCCCTCCCATATGATTTCATTCTTCTGGAATACAATGTTAGGCAATAGAGTTATGCAATATTGGGACAATTATCAAGAATACTAAAATGATACTCGTGATCTTGAACTGTGTCCATATTAGGAATTACATCTGGACTCTGAGCTTTTAGAAAGTGCGTATGTGGAATTAATACTCAGCCAACAAAGTTGTTTTTCTCTCAGGGTGTGTATAAAGTTCAAGATGAATTTGCTATATCATCTAGCTAGAATCAAAATGGATTCTGTTATGCTTTCATATTATACTAGTGAATATGAGAACCCTTTGCTTATTGGATGTATACATAATATACGTACTATCCCGTAGTGCACACACATAACTGTTAGGCCTTCAGCAGGTTGCCTCTGTCACAGTATTCGACAGTTCACAGGGAACTAGACAATTTATTGAGGCAGTGTGCCCCCGTTACCAAATACCATCTAGGTTCCACTTCTCTAGGCAGGCGATACCGAGAATGTACACGGACGTCAGAAAAAGACTCACCAGTGTCCTAAAAAATGCAGTTGTACCCAATGTCCACTTAACCACGGACATGTGGACAAGTGGAGCAGGGCAGGGTCAGGACTATATGACTGTGACAGCCCACTGGGTAGATGTATGGACTCCCGCCGCAAGAACAGCAGCGGCGGCACCAGTAGCAGCATCTCGCAAACGCCAACTCTTTCCTAGGCAGGCTACGCTTTGTATCACCGCTTTCCAGAATACGCACACAGCTGAAAACCTCTTACGGCAACTGAGGAAGATCATCGCGGAATGGCTTACCCCAATTGGACTCTCCTGTGGATTTGTGGCATCGGACAACGCCAGCAATATTGTGTGTGCATTAAATATGGGCAAATTCCAGCACGTCCCATGTTTTGCACATACCTTGAATTTGGTGGTGCAGAATTTTTAAAAAAACGACAGGGGCGTGCAAGAGATGCTGTCGGTGGCCAGAAAAATTGCGGGACACTTTCGGCGTACAGGCACCACGTACAGAAGACTGGAGCACCACCAAAAACTACTGAACCTGCCCTGCCATCATCTGAAGCAAGAAGTGGTAACGAGGTGGAATTCAACCCTCTATATGCTTCAGAGGTTGGAGGAGCAGCAAAAGGCCATTCAAGCCTATACAATTGAGCACGATATAGTAGGTGGAATGCACCTGTCTCAAGTGCAGTGGAGAATGATTTCAACGTTGTGCAAGGTTCTGATGCCCTTTGAACTTGCCACACGTGAAGTCAGTTCAGACACTGCCAGCCTGAGTCAGGTCATTCCCCTCATCAGGCTTTTGCAGAAGAAGCTGGAGGCATTGAAGAAGGAGCTAAAAGGGAGCGATTCCGCTAGGCATGTGGGACTTGTGGATGCAGCCCTTAATTCGCTTAACAAGGATTCACGGGTGGTCAATCTGTTGAAATCAGAGCACTACATTTTGGCCACCGTGCTCGATCCTAGATTTAAAGCCTACCTTGGATCTCTCTTTCCGGCAGACACAGGTCTGCTGGGGTTGAAAGACCTGCTGGTGACAAAATTGTCAAGTCAAGCGGAACGCGACCTGTCAACATCTCCTCCTTCACATTCTCCCGCAACTGGGGGTGCGAGGAAAAGGCTCAGAATTCCGAGCCCACCCGCTGGCGGTGATGCAGGGCAGTCTGGAGCGACTGCTGATGCTGACATCTGGTCCGGACTGAAGGACCTGACAACGATTACGGACATGTCGTCTACTGTCACTGCATATGATTCTCTCAACATTGATAGAATGGTGGAGGATTATATGAGTGACCGCATCCAAGTAGGCACGTCACACAGTCCGTACTTATACTGGCAGGAAAAAGAGGCAATTTGGAGGC
The DNA here is from genome assembly GCF_028390025.1 of Pseudophryne corroboree. Taxonomy (NCBI): domain Eukaryota; kingdom Metazoa; phylum Chordata; class Amphibia; order Anura; family Myobatrachidae; genus Pseudophryne; species Pseudophryne corroboree. The sequence continues at coordinate 10,078 of NW_026969646.1, forward strand.
CCTTGCACAAACTGGCTTTATTCTACCTAAGTTGCCCTCCCACAAGTGTGTACTCCGAAAGAGTGTTTAGTGCCGCCGCTCACCTTGTCAGCAATCGGCGTACGAGGTTACATCCAGAAAATGTGGAGAAGATGATGTTCATTAAAATGAATTATAATCAATTCCTCCGCGGAGACATTGACCAGCAGCAATTGCCTCCACAAAGTACACAGGGAGCTGAGATGGTGGATTCCAGTGGGGACGAATTGATAATCTGTGAGGAGGGGGATGTACACGGTGATATATCGGAGGGTGAAGATGAGGTGGACATCTTGCCTCTGTAGAGCCAGTTTGTGCAAGGAGAGATTAATTGCTTCTTTTTTGGGGGGGGTCCAAACCAACCCGTCATATCAGTCACAGTCGTGTGGCAGACCCTGTCACTGAAATGATGGGTTGGTTAAAGTGTGCATGTCCTGTTTTGTTTATACAACATAAGGGTGGGTGGGAGGGCCCAAGGACAATTCCATCTTGCACCTCTTTTTTCTTTTCTTTTTCTTTGCATCATGTGCTGATTGGGGAGGGTTTTTTGGAAGGGACATCCTGCGTGACACTGCAGTGCCACTCCTAGATGGGCCCGGTGTTTGTGTCGGCCACTAGGGTCGCTAATCTTACTCACACAGTCAGCTACCTCATTGCGCCTCTTTTTTTCTTTGCGTCATGTGCTGTTTGGGGAGGGTTTTTTGGAAGGGACATCCTGCGTGACACTGCAGTGCCACTCCTAGATGGGCCCGGTGTTTGTGTCGGCCACTAGGGTCGCTAATCTTACTCACACAGTCAGCTACCTCATTGCGCCTCTTTTTTTCTTTGCGTCATGTGCTGTTTGGGGAGGGTTTTTTGGAAGGGACATCCTGCGTGACACTGCAGTGCCACTCCTAGATGGGCCCGGTGTTTGTGTCGGCCACTAGGGTCGCTAATCTTACTCACACAGCTACCTCATTGCGCCTCTTTTTTTCTTTGCGTCATGTGCTGTTTGGGGAGGGTTTTTTGGAAGGGACATCCTGCGTGACACTGCAGTGCCACTCCTAGATGGGCCCGGTGTTTGTGTCGGCCACTAGGGTCGCTAATCTTACTCACACAGCTACCTCATTGCGCCTCTTTTTTTCTTTGCGTCATGTGCTGTTTGGGGAGGGTTTTTTGGAAGGGCCATCCTGCGTGACACTGCAGTGCCACTCCTAGATGGGCCCGGTGTTTGTGTCGGCCACTAGGGTCGCTAATCTTACTCACACAGCTACCTCATTGCGCCTCTTTTTTTCTTTGCGTCATGTGCTGTTTGGGGAGGGTTTTTTGGAAGGGCCATCCTGCGTGACACTGCAGTGCCACTCCTAGATGGGCCCGGTGTTTGTGTCGGCCACTAGGGTCGCTAATCTTACTCACACAGCTACCTCATTGCGCCTCTTTTTTTCTTTGCGTCATGTACTGTTTGGGGAGGGTTTTTTGGAAGGGACATCCTGCGTGACACTGCAGTGCCACTCCTAGATGGGCCCGGTGTTTGTGTCGGCCACTAGGGTCGCTTATCTTACTCACACAGCGACCTCGGTGCAAATTTTAGGACTAAAAATAATATTGTGAGGTGTGAGGTATTCAGAATAGACTGAAAATGAGTGTAAATTATGGTTTTTGAGGTTAATAATACTTTGGGATCAAAATGACCCCCAAATTCTATGATTTAAGCTGTTTTTTAGTGTTTTTTGAAAAAAACACCCGAATCCAAAACACACCCGAATCCGACAAAAAAAATTCGGTGAGGTTTTGCCAAAACGCGTTCGAACCCAAAACACGGCCGCGGAACCGAACCCAAAACCAAAACACAAAACCCGAAAAATTTCAGGCGCTCATCTCTATTATGTACTCCTGGCTCCTGCTATAACCTATAACTGGCACTGCAGTAGTGCTCCCCAGTCTCCCCCACAATTATAAGCTGTGTGAGCTGAGCAGTCAGACAGATATATATAATATTATATATAGATAATAGATGATGCAGCACACTGGCCTGAGCCTGAGCAGTGCACACAGATATGGTATGTGACTGAGTCACTGGGGTATATTTACTAAGATTCGTAATTTCCGAAAATAGGTCAAAGTTCAATCACGAATGACATCGGCAGTGTAAAACTGCAACTTTTTGAATTGATTACGACTAATTTACTAAGCTGTCGTATTCGTATTTTTCTTTGCTTCCGATGTCGATGTCATTCGTGTTTTTTTACCTAATTTGACGGCAGTGATTAGCAAAACACTGCCGTTTTTTTTTACAATCAATCTCGGCCGGATCTGTGTGATCCGTGCTGGGGTTCGTATTTTTTTTTTTTTTTAAATTAAACAAAGTAAAATCCTAAAAAAAATTGCGTGGGGTCCCCCCTCCTAAGCATAACCAGCCTCGGGCTCTTTGAGCCGATCCTGGTTGCAGAAATATGGGAAAAAAAATGACAGGGGTTCCCCCATATTTAAGCAACCAGCATCGGGCTCTGCGCCTGGTCCTGGTCCCAAAAATACGGGGGACAAAAAGAGTAGGGGTCCCCCGTATTTTTAAAACCAGCACCGGGCTCCACTAGCTGGACAGATAATGCCACAGCCGGGGGTCACTTTTATACAGCGCCCTGCGGCCGTGGCATCAAAAATCCAACTAGTCACCCCTGGCCGGGGTACCCTGGGGGAGTGGGGACCCCTTCAATCAAGGGGTCCCCCCCCCAGCCACCCAAGGGCCAGGGGTGAAGCCCGAGGCTGTCCCCCCCCATCCAATGGGCTGCGGATGGGAGGGCTGATAGCCTTTGTTGTAAAATAAAAGATATTGTTTTTAGTAGCAGTACTACAAGTCCCAGCAAGCCTCCCCCGCATGCTTGTACTTGGAGAACCACAAGTACCAGCATGCGGCGGAAAAACGGGCCCGCTGGTACCTGTAGTACTACCACTAAAAAAATACCCAAAAAAACACAAGACACACACACCGTGAAAGTATAATTTTATTACATACATACACACATACATACATACTTACCTTATGTTCCCACGCAGGTCGGTCCTCTTCTCCAGTAGAATCCAAGGGGTACCTGTTGAAGAAATTCTACTCACCAGATCCAGTGGTCCAGGCTCCTCGGCAAATCCAGGGATAATCCACGTACTTGAATAAAACAAAAAAACGGTTGCCCGACCACGAACTGAAAGGTGACCCATGTTTGCACATGGGTCACCTTTCCACGAATGCCAGAAACCCACTTTGCCTTCTGGCTAAGTGGGTTTCTTCAGCCAATCAGGGAGTGCCACGTTGTAGCACTCTCCTGATCAGCTGTGTGCTGCTGTCCTCACTGACAGGCAGCACGCGGCAGTGTTACAATGTAGCGCCTATGCGCTACATTGTAACCAATGATGGGAACTTTCTGCCCTGCGGTTGACCTAAAGTGACGTCACCGCTGAGCAGAAAGTTCCCATCATTGGTTACAATGTAGCGCATAGGCGCTACATTGTAACACTGCCGCGTGCTGCCTGTCAGTGAGGACAGCAGCACACAGCTGATCAGGAGAGTGCTACAACGTGGCACTCCCTGATTGGCTGAAGAAACCCACTTAGCCAGAAGGCAAAGTGGGTTTCTGGCATTCGTGGAAAGGTGACCCATGTGCAAACATGGGTCACCTTTCAGTTCGTGGTCGGGCAACCGTTTTTTTGTTTTATTCAAGTACGTGGATTATCCCTGGATTTGCCGAGGAGCCTGGACCACTGGATCTGGTGAGTAGAATTTCTTCAACAGGTACCCCTTGGATTCTACTGGAGAAGAGGACCGACCTGCGTGGGAACATAAGGTAAGTATGTATGTATGTGTGTATGTATGTAATAAAATTATACTTTCACGGTGTGTGTGTCTTGTGTTTTTTTGGGTATTTTTTTAGTGGTAGTACTACAGGTACCAGCGGGCCCGTTTTTCCACCGCATGCTGGTACTTGTGGTTCTCCAAGTACAAGCATGCGGGGGAGGCTTGCTGGGACTTGTAGTACTGCTACTAAAAACAATATCTTTTATTTTACAACAAAGGCTATCAGCCCTCCCATCCGCAGCCCATTGGATGGGGGGGGACAGCCTCGGGCTTCACCCCTGGCCCTTGGGTGGCTGGGGGGGGGGGACCCCTTGATTGAAGGGGTCCCCACTCCCCCAGGGTACCCCGGCCAGGGGTGACTAGTTGGATTTTTGATGCCACGGCCGCAGGGCGCTGTATAAAAGTGACCCCCGGCTGTGGCATTATCTGTCCAGCTAGTGGAGCCCGGTGCTGGTTTTAAAAATACGGGGGACCCCTACTCTTTTTGTCCCCCGTATTTTTGGGACCAGGACCAGGCGCAGAGCCCGATGCTGGTTGCTTAAATATGGGGGAACCCCTGTCATTTTTTTTCCCATATTTCTGCAACCAGGATCGGCTCAAAGAGCCCGAGGCTGGTTATGCTTAGGAGGGGGGACCCCACGCAATTTTTTTTGGCAAAAAAAAGCACTTTCCAACCCCTTCCCACTGATATACATGCACGGATCTCATGGATCCCTGCATGCATCTCAAATCACGAATAAAAAAAGCAGGTCTGTTTTTTTTTAGGACTTTTTTACGAATTGTAATTTTTCACGGCAGTGTTTTGGGTTTTTTTGCTTTGCACTTCTTAGTAAATGACCGAGATTCATACTTAAACAGGCGTAATTTGACCGATGGTGTATTCATTCGTAATTTTTTACCTGAACTAGAAAAAAATTACGAATGCCCTCATCACTGCCGTGATTAGTGTTTAGTAAATGACCGAGATTGACCGAGATGACACTTTGAAGAAAAAACGGCATCTCGGTCAAAATCGGGAGCTTAGTAAATATACCCCACTGTGTGCTGTGTATCGCTTTTTTCAGGCAGAGAACGGATTATAAATAAAACTGGTGGTCACTATCAGCAAAACTCTGCACTGTACTGAGTACTCCTAATGCTCCCCAAAATTAGTAAATCAAGTGTCTCTCTAATCTATTCTAAACGGAGAGGACGCCAGCCACGTCCTCTCCCTATCAATCTCAATGCACGTGTGAAAATGGCGGCGACGCGCGGCTCCTTATATAGAATCCGAGTCTCGCGATAGAATCCGAGCCACGCGAGAATACGACAGCGTCATGATGACGTTCGGGCGCGCTCGGGTTAACCGAGCAAGGCGGGAAGATCCGAGTCGCTCGGACCCGTGAAAAAAAACATGAAGTTCTGGCGGGTTCGGATTCAGAGAAACCGAACCCGCTCATCTCTACTGGACATGCGTGCGTTTTCCCTACCACTCCCAGAAAACGGTCTGTTGACACCCATAAACGCCCTCTTCATGTCAATCTCCTTGCGATCGGTTGTGCAAATGGATTCTTTGCTAGAAGCATTGCACAGCAACTATGCTGTTTGTAACCGTTGGACGCGCGTGCGCATTGCGGTGCATACGCATGTGCAGTTTTGCCTTTTTTTTAACAGACCGCTGTGCTGCGAAAATCAGCAGCGAGCGATCAACTCGGAATGACCCCCATAGCACAGCAAATGCCGTTGCGCTTTACATCAACACAATAATAAGACAAAACTGGTTAATAAACAGTTATAGAGGTAGGAAGGTCCTGCTCACAAGCTTACAATCTAGTTCCATTTGATGTGAGTGTAATTGTGAATGACTTACGTGCAACTCTGAAATGGCATTTTTGTTTCAGAAGTCAGAACATGAATAGAACAGAGAATACAATGGCATAACTAACATTGTAAAAATTGTGAGCCCAACAGGTCCACAATACCCACCAGATTACAGATGGCGGTTGATAATAAGTTCAGTGTCATGACCAGAAGTTATGCCCTCCGTGCTTAATGCTCTGGGCCTGATGCCCAGAACATTAACCTGGAAAAGAAGCTTGTAAAAAAATAAGATTTTACTTACCGATAAATCTATTTCTCGTAGTCCGTAGTGGATGCTGGGGACTCCGTCAGGACCATGGGGATATAGCGGCTCCGCAGGAGACAGGGCACAATAATAAAAGCTTTAGGATCAGGTGGTGTGCACTGGCTCCTCCCCCTATGACCCTCCTCCAAGCCTCAGTTAGGATACTGTGCCCGGACGAGCGTGCATAATAAGGAAGGATATTGAATCCCGGGTAAGACACATACCAGCCACACCAATCACACCGTACAACCTGTGATCTGAACCCAGTTAACAGTATGATAACAACGAAGGAGCCTCTGAAAAGATGGCTCACAACAAGAATAACCCGATTTTTGTAACAATAACTATGTACAAGTATTGCAGACAATCCGCACTTGGGATGGGCGCCCAGCATCCACTACGGACTACGAGAAATAGATTTATCGGTAAGTAAAATCTTATTTTCTCTGACGTCCTAGTGGATGCTGGGGACTCCGTCAGGACCATGGGGATTATACCAAAGCTCCCAAACGGGCGGGAGAGTGCGGATGACCCTGCAGCACCGAATGAGAGAACTCCATGTCCTCCTCAGCCAGGGTATCAAATTTGTAGAATTTAGCAAACGTGTTTTCCCCTGACCAAGTAACTGCTCGGCAAAGTTGTAAAGCCGAGACCCCTCGGGCAGTCGCCCAAGATGAGCCCCCTTCCTTTTGGAATGGGCTTTTACCGATTTTGGCTTTGGCAGGCCTGCCACAGAATGTGTAAACTGAATTGTATTACAAATCCAGCGAGCAATCGTCTGCTTAGAAGCAGGAGCACCCATCTTGTTGGGTGCATACAGGCTAAACAGCGAGTCAGATTTTCTGACTCCAGCCTTCCTGGAAACATATTTTTCAGGGCCCTGACAACGTCAAGTAACTTGGAGTCCTCCAAGTCCCTAGTACCCGCAGGTACCACAATAGGTTGGTTCATGTGAAAAACAGAAAACACCTTAAGGAGAAATTGAGGACGAGTCCTCAATTCTGCCCTGTCAGAATGAAAAATTAAGTAAGGGCTTTATATATGATAAAGCCGCCAATTCTGACACATGCCTGGCTGAAGCCAGGGCTAATAGCATCGTCACCTTCCATGTGAGATATTTTTAAGTCCACAGTGGTGAGTGGTTCAAACCAATGTGACTTTAGGAAACTCAAAACAACATTGAGATCCCAAGGTGCCACTGGGGCACAAAAGGAGGCTGTATATGCAGTACCCCTTTTACAAACATCTGAACGTCAGGCACTAAAGCCAGTTCTTTCTGGAAGAAATTCGACAGGGCCGAAATTTGAACCTTAATGGACCCTAATTTTAGGCCCATAGACAGTCCTGTTTTCAGGAAATGTAGGAAACGACCCAGTTGGAATTCCTCTGTAGGGGCCTTCTTGGCCTCACACCACGCAACATATCTTCGCCAAATGCGGTGAAAATGTTTTGCGGTTACATCCTTCCTGTCTTCGACCAGGGTAGGGATGACTTCATCTGGAATGCCCTTTCAGGATCCGGCGTTCAACCGCCATGCCGTCAAACGCGGCCGCGGTAAGTCTTGGAACAGACAAGGCCCCTGCTGGAGCAGGTCCTTTCTTAAAGGTAGAGGCCACGGGTCTTCCGTGAACATCTCTTGAAGTTTCGGGTACCAAGTCCTTCTTGGCCAATCCGGAACCACGAGTATCATTCTTACTCATCTCCCTCTTATGATTCTCAGTACTTTTTGTATGAGAGGCATAGGAGGGAACACATACTCTGACTGGTACATCCACAGTGTTACCAGAGCGTCCACCGCTATTGCCTGAGGGTCCCTTGACCTGGCGCAATATCTAGTTTTTTGTTCAGGCGGGACGCCATCATGTCCACCTTTGGTTTTTCACAACGGTTTACAATCATGTGGAAGACTTCCCGATGAAGTCCCCACTCTCCCGGGTGGAGGTCATGCCTGCTGAGGAAGTCTGCTTCCCAGTTTTCCACTCCCGGAATGAACACTGCTGAGAGTGTTATCACATGATTTTTCGTCCAGCGAAGAATCCTTGCAGTTTCTGCCATTTCCCTCCTGCTTCTTGTGCCGCCCTGTCTGTTTACGTGGGCGACTGCCGTGATGTTGTCCCACTGGATCAATACCGGCTGACCTTGAAGCAGAGGTCTTGCTAAGCTTAGAGCATTGTAAATTGCCCTTAGCTCCAGTATATTTATGTGGAGAGAAGTCTCCAGACTCGATCACACTCTCTGGAAATTTTTTCCTTGTGTGACTGCTCCCCAGCCACTCAGGCTGGCATCCGTGGTCACCAGGACCCAGTCCTGAATGCCGAATCTGCGGCCCTTTCATAGATGAGCACTCTGCAGCCACCGCAGAAGAAACACCCTTGTCCTTGGAGACAGGGTTATCCGCTGATGCATCTGAAGATGCGATCCGGACCATTTTTCCAGCAGATCCCACGTAAAGGTTCTTGCGTGAAATCTACCGAATGGGATCGCTTTGTAAGAAACCACCATTTTTCACAGGATCCTTGTGCAATGATGCACTGATACTTTTCCTGGTTTTAGGAGGTTCCTGACTAGCTCGGATAACTCCCTGGCTTTCTTCTCCGGGAGAAAACATCCTTTTCTGGACTGTGTCCAGAATCATCCCTAGGAACAGTAGACGTGTCGTCGGAAAAAACTGCGATTTTGGAATATTTAGAATCCACTCGTGCTGTCGTAGAACTACTTAAGATAGTGCTACTCCGACCTCCAACTGTTCTCTGGACCTTGCCCTTATCAGGAAAGCGTCCATATTTCTTTTAAGAAGAATCATCATTTCGGCCATTACCTTGGTAAAGACCCGGGGTGCCGTGGACAATCCAAACGGCAGCGTCTGAACTGATAGTGACAGTTCTGTACCACGAACCTGAGGTACCCTTGGTGAGAAGGGCAAATTTGGACATGTAGGTAAGCGTCCCTGATATCCAGTGACACCATATCGTCCCCTTCTTCCTGGTTCGCTATCACTGCTCTGAGTGACTCCATCTTGATTTGAACGCTTGTATGTAAGTGTTCAAATATTTCAGATCTCACCTAGCCGTCTGGCTTCAGTACCACAATATAGTGTGGAATAATACCCCTTCCCTTGTTGTAGAAGGGGTACTTTGATTATCACCTGCTGGGAATACAGCCTGTGAATTGTTCCCAATACTGCCTCCCTGTCGGAGGGAGACGTTGGTAAAGCAGACTTCAGGAACTTGTGAGGGGGAGACGTCTCGAATTTCCAATGTACACCTGGGATACTACGTGTAGGATCCAGGAGTCCACTTGTGAGTGAGCCCACTGCGTGCTGAAACTCTTGAGATGACCCCCTACCGCACCTGAGTCCGCTTGTCATGCTGCGGACTTGTCAGAAGCTGTGGATGGCTTCTGTTCCTGGGAATGGGCTGCCTGCTGCAGTCTTCTTCCCTTTCCTCTACCCCTGGGCAGATATGACTGGCCCTTTTGCCCGCCTGCCCTTATGGGGACGAAAGGACTGAGACTGAAAAGACTGTGTCCTTTTCTGCTGAGATGTGACTTGGGGTAACAAAAGGTGGATTTTTCAGCTGTTGCCATGGCCACCAGGTCCGATGGACCGCCCCTTTATACGGCAATACTTCCATGTGCCGTCTGGAATCTGCATCACCTGACCACTGTCGTCTGGCAGATATGGACATCACATTTACTCTTGATGCCAGAATGCAAATATCCCTCTGCGCATCTCGCATATATAGAAATGCATCCTTAAAATGCTCTATAGTCAATAAAATCTTGTCCCTGTCAAGGGTATCAATATTTTCAGTCAGGAAATCCGACCAAGCCCCCTCAGCGCTGCACATCCAGGCTGAGGCGATTGCTGGTCGTAGTATAACACCAGTATATGTGTATATACTTTTAGGATATTTATCAGCTTCCTATCAGCTGGCTCCTTGAGGGCTGCCGTATCTGGAGACGGTAACGCCACTTGTTTTTATAAGCGTGTGAGCGCCTTATTCACCCTAAGGTGTGTTTCCCAACTCGCCCTAACTTCTGGCGGGAAAAGGTATACCGCCAATAATTTTCTATCGGAGGAAACCCACGTATCATCACACACTTCATTTAATTTATCTGATTCAGGAAAAACTACAAGTAGTTTATTCACACCCTACATAATACCCTTATTTGTGGTACTTGTAGTATCAGAAATATGTAACACCTCCTTCATTGCCCTTAACATGAAACGTGTGGCCCTAAAGGAAAATACGTTTGTTTCTTCACCGTCGACACTGGAGTCAGTGTCCGTGTCTGTGTCTGTATCGACCGACTGAGGTAAATGGGCGTTTTTACAAGCCCCTGACGGTGTCTGAGACGCCTGGACAGGTACTAATTTGTTTGCCGGCCGTCTCATGTCGTCAACCGACCTTGCAGCGTGTTGACATTATCACGTAATTACTAAATAAGCCATCCATTCCAGTGTCGACTCCCTAGAGAGTGACATCACCAATACAGGCAATTTGCTCCGCCTCCTCACCAACATCGTCCTCCTACATGTCGACACACACGTACCGACCCACAGCACACACACAGGGAATGCTCTGACAGAGGACAGGACCCCACTAGCCCTTTGGGGAGACAGAGGGAGAGTTTGCCAGCACACACCAAAAACGCTATAATTATACAGGGACAACCCCTTATACAAGTGTTTTCCCTTATAGCATTTTTATATATGTAATCATATCGCCAAATAAGTGCCCCCCCTCTCTGTTTTAACCCTGTTTCTGTAGTGCAGTGCAGGGGAGAGCCTGGGAGCCTTCCTCACAGCAGAGCTAAGCAGGAAAATGGCGCCGTGTGCTGAGGAGAATAGGCCCCGCCCCCTTTTCGGCGGGCTCTTCTCCCGGAGTTTGTGAGATCTGGCAGGGGTTAAATACATCCATATAGCCTCAAGGGCTATATGTGATGTATTTTAGCCATAAAAGGTATAATACATTGCTGCCCAGAGCGCCCCCCCCAGCGCCCTGCACCCTCAGTGACAGTTGGTGACTGTTGGTGAAGTGTGCTGACAACAATGGCGCACAGCTGCAGTGCTGTGCGCTACCTTATGAAGACTGAAAGTCTTCTGCCGCCTGTTTCTGGACCTCTGGATCTCTTCAACTACGGCATCTGTAAGGGGGGTCGGCGGCACGGCTCCGGGACGAACCCCAGGGTGAGACCTGTGTTCCGACTCCCTCTGGAGCTAATGGTGTCCAGTAGCCTAAGAAGCAAATCCATCGTGCACGCAGGTGAGTTTTCTTCTCTCCCCTAAGTCCCTCGTAGCAGTGAGCCTGTTGCCAGCAGGACTCACTGAAAATAAAAAACCTAACATAAACTTTTATTCTAAGCAGCTCAGGAGAGCCACCTAGATTGCACCCTTCTCGTCGGGCACAAAAATCTAACTGAGGCTTGGAGGAGGGTCATAGGGGGAGGAGCCAGTGCACACCACCTGATCCTAAAGCTTTTATTATTGTGCCCTGTCTCCTGCGGAGCCGCTATATCCCCATGGTCCTGACGGAGTCCCCAGCATCCACTAGGACGTCAGAGAAAAAGCATTAAAAAGTATATTTATGAGCATATGATCAGTCGAACGCATGTCACGATGTAGCTCTACAACATTAGCATAGGCCCTCATTCCGAGTTGTTCGCTCGGTATTTTTCATCGCATCGCAGTGAAAATCCGCTTAGTACGCATGCGCAATGTTCGCACTGCGACTGCGCCAAGTAACTTTACTATGAAGAAAGTATTTTTACTCACGGCTTTTTCTTCGCTCCGGCGATCGTAATGTGATTGACAGGAAATGGGTGTTACTGGGCGGAAACACGGCGTTTCAGGGGCGTGTGGCTGAAAACGCTACCGTTTCCGGAAAAAACGCAGGAGTGGCCGGGGAAACGGTGGGAGTGCCTGGGCGAACGCTGGGTGTGTTTGTGACGTCAACCAGGAACGACAAGCACTGAACTGATCGCACAGGCAGAGTAAGTCTGGAGCTACTCTGAAACTGCTAACTCGTTTGTAATCGCAATATTGCGCGTACGTCGGTCGCAATTTTAAGAAGCTAAGATTCACTCCCAGTAGGCGGCGGCTTAGCGTGTGTAACTCTGCTACATTCGCCTTGCGAGCGAACAACTCGGAATGAGGGCCATAGAAACCATGTTTACATATGTAACAGCAAGTGTACTGTAGAGATATGGGCCAGGATGTAATGGGAGCCGATAACGGCAAAATGTCCAATGTTTGCAGCTATAGCCACAAACAACGGGCATTTTGCAAAGTTGGCTAATGTATTAGCGACCACAAAATGGATTTTTCAGATGCTTTCGGCTCTAAAGTAGAGCACCCGGTAAAAAGTTGGATCCAGGTGTTTTGCCCACGTTAAGTATACAACTCGGCCGATGTAAAGTAGTCCGATATTGCAAGTCGAACACAAAACAGCTCTAAAACTCTGAAAGAATTTAGAGTTGCTGTTTTTTTTGGCCGTGTTAGTTATGAAAATTTGAGAAATCAATTCTAAGCACACTTTTCAAGCACATTTGCAATAAATAAACATTTTTCAATACATTTTGTCACACAAACAAAAAACTTTGATCTCTAAAAATAGTCTGTGTAGTGTACATGTCATTTTTGCACATTTTGCACAGGAAAATGCATCTGATACACAAAGTGTTTTATTATGATACACAAGCAGTTTATGCTTAATTAAATGATATGCTGCATGGCTATTTTCTGCTTGTAATTGCAACTGTATCAGCATACCAAATCAGTGTCGGACTGGAGCATGAAGGGCCCACCAGGGGAATGCAATGGTAGGGCCCCATATTTTGGGGTGTGGCCAGTCTCCAGAGGGGGTGTGGCCAGCCACCACATAGGCTGACCAGTGCATGCTTGTCTTTATACCATATTAATAACAGCAATGCATTATAGAAAATAAACCTTAGTAATGTGCAGTATAAGGTAACATTTCTAATGTATAATTCAAGTGCACAGTCTGAAATCTGATCCCTAGAGGAGGAGGTGGGCCCCCAGGTAGTGTGGGGCCCACCAGTGATTTCCCCTGTAACACTGTGGGCCAGTCCAACCCTGTACCACATTATGTTACAGTGTTTGGCTGTTAAACACAGAATATTAAAAAGCAGGAGCTACTTGTGCGTCCTATCCACATTGTTTGGTTTTAGAAGCAAAATGATATGCAGCATGCCTATATTCTGCGTGTAATAGCAACTGTATCTGCATACAAAATGTTATGCTACAGTGTATCCCAGCCAAACAATGTAACATAATTTGATATGCTGATACACTCGCAATTACACACAGAATATAGCCATGCCGCATATCATTTAAATCAGTATAAGGTGCTTGTGCATCCTGGATTACTGTGGTTTATGTGTAATGCTTTAATTATGGAACTTTTGGGGGGCAATGTGTGACTTTCTCTGACACTGTGGTCCTCCTATACTAAAAGATGCTTTCCGGTTGGTCCTTAAATATCAGACGTTTTCTAGTCTAAATACAGCAACAACTCGGATCCGTTATGCAGAAGCCGGGAAATAGATGCACGCCATTACAATGGCCAAGTACCGGGAAATAGACGTACATTTGTAATGTCCGATGTGGTGTGATAATTTTCTAAAAGGCATTATCGGCTCCCATTACATCCAGGCCATGGATTGACATTTACATAATATATGAGGATGGTTCAATGAGTCAAATAAGATCTCTTATGTATGTAATGTTCTCTATTCAATTCTAATTTTCCTCAAGGCCAGAGTAGTTAGCCCACTGCTTCCCCTCATGGCCATTAGACTGCGCCTCATATCAGTCATACTGTCCTCAGACTCCCTATGTCAGTTGTAAGATGGTGGAGCTGGCGGAAATCATGGTCAAACATTGATGTGCGGGCACATCAGCAGCAGAAATTCATCACCAACTTGTTGAGGTGTATGGTGATAACATCATGTCACAGAAACAGGTTTGGGTTTGGTGCACTACCTTTGATAATGCCAGGACAAATGTTCAAGATGAGCAGCGATCTGGCCAGCAAAGCATGTCCACCACAAGCAGTGCACCAAACCTGTTTCCGTGACATGACATCACCGTACACAGACATATATGAATCACATATTTCCGCGATCTCCCGTATAGATCTTTGTGGTTTATCTAGATGACATTTTGATCTTTTCCAAGGATTTTACCTTTCATCACAAACATGTAAAGGAAGTCTTAAGCTGACTGCAGGTGAACTAACTATACTGCAAGTTGGAAAAAATAGGATTTTAATACCTACCGGTAAATCCTTTTCTCTTAGTCCGTACAGGATGCTGGGGTCACATCAAGAACCATGGGGTATAGACGGGATCCGCAGGAGACATGGGCACTTTAAGACTTTCAAATGGTGTGACCTGGCTCCTTCATCTATGCCCCTCCTCTAGACTCCAGTTTAAGGAACTGTGCACAGGGAGACGGACATTTCGAGGAAAGGATTTATTGTTAAACCACGGTGAGCATCTTACCAGCTCACACCTCAAGCATACCGCAGAACATGGCATTCAACAGAACACAAGCCAACGGCATGAAGAATTTGCAGCAATATGCTGACAAAAATCGTAACACAACCTGTGTGTAACCACAGCCAATGGCTGCAGATACAGTACGCACTGGGACGGGCGCCCAGCATCCTCTACGGACTAAGAGAAAAGGATTTACCGGTAGGTATTAAAATCCTATTTCTCTTACGTCCTAGAGGATGCTAGGGACTCCGTAAGGACCATGGGGATAGACGGGCTCCGCAGGAGACATGGGCACTTTAAGAAAGACTTTAGATCTGGGAGTGCACTGGCTCCTCCCTCTATGCCCCTCCTCCAGACCTCAGTTTACTACTGTGCCCAGAGGAGACTGGGTGCATTTCAGGGAGCTCTCCTGAGTCTCCTGTCAGAAAGTATATTTGTTAGGTTTTTTATGTTCAGGGAGCACTGCTGGCAACAGACTCCCTGCATCGAGGGACTGAGGGGAGAGAAGCAGACCTACTTCTGTGAGTTTCAAGGCCCTGCTTCTTAGGCTACTGTACACCATTAGCTCCAGAGGGAGTCAGAACACAGGTCTCACCCTGGAGTTTGTCCCGGAGCCACGCCGCCGTCCCCCTCGCAAAGCCGGAAGATAGAAGCCGGGTGAGTATGAGAAGAAAAGAAGACTTCAGAGACGGCAGAAGACTTCATGATCTTCACTGAGGTAACGCACAGCACTGCAGCTGTGCGTCATTGCTCCCATACACCTCACACACGGCAGTCACTGTAAGGGTGCAGGGCGCAGGGGGGGGGGCGCCCTGGGCAGCATGTAAACCTCTTTTCTGGCAAAATAGGATATATACAGCTAACCACTGTATATATAAAGAGCCCCCGCCAGTGTACAGTATATTTGAGCGGGACAGAAGCCCGCCGTCGAGGGGGCGGGGCTTCTCCCTCAGCACTCACCAGCGACATTTTTTTCTCCACAGCACCGCTGAGAGGAAGCTCCCCGGACTCTCCCCTGCTTATACCACGGTAGAAAAGAGGGTCTTAAATAAGAGGGGGGGCACATAATTTGGCTCAGATAATATATAACAGCGCTACTGGGTAAAACATTAAATTACTGTATTTTTCCTGGGTCATATTGCGCTGGGGTGTGTGCTGGCATACTCTCTCTTTGTCCCTCCAAAGGGCCTTGTGGGGGAACTGTCTTCAGATAAGAGGGTTCCCTAAGTGTGTGGTGTGTCGGTACGCGTGTGTCGACATGTCGGAGGTAAAAGGCTCTCCTAAGAAGGAGATGGAGCAAATGTGTGTGTGTGTGGTGCCTCCGTCGACAACGCCGACACCTGACTGGATATGTGGAATTAAGTGCTGAGGTAAATTTATTGCACAAAAGATTAGAGAACAGACAGGAAATCTACCCATGTCTGTCCCTATGTCGCAGGGACCTTCAGAGTCTCAAAACGCCCACTATCCAAAATAATAGACACTGATACCGACACGGAGTCTGACTCCAGTGTCAACTACGATAATGCAAAGTTACAGCCAAAAGTGGCAGAAAAGTATTCAATATATGATTATTGTAATAAAAGATGTTTTGCATATCACTGATGACTCATCTGTCCCTGACACGAGGGTACACATGTTTAAGGGGAAGAAAGCTGAGGTAAATTTCCCTCCTCTCATGAAGAAAAAGAGCGGGAATCTCCAGACAAGAAACTGCAGATTCGCAAAAAGAATTCTCAGGGAGCATCCTTTCCCTACTAGGGCCAGGATACGATGGGAATCTTCCCCTAGGGTGTACAAGGCATTGACACGTTTACCCAAAAGGTAGCGCTGACTTAACAGCTATCCTCAGGGATCCTGCAGATAGCATGCAGTAAAAGTACTTTGAAGTCCATTTACACACATTCTGGTACACTACTCAGACCGGCAATTGTGTCGGCATGGGTTTATAGAGCTGTAGCAGCGTGGACAGATACCTTATCAGCGAAGATTGACACCCTAGATAAGGATACCATGTTATTGACCCTAGGATATATATATATATATATATATATATATATATATATATAAAAGAGATGCTGTCTTATATATAAGACATGCCCAAAGAGACATTGGTCTACTGGGTTCTAGAGTCAACGCTATGTCGATTTCTGCTAGACGTGTCCTGTGGAACATGCAATGGACAGGTGATGCCGACTAAAAGAGGCATATGGAGGTTTTACCTTACAAGGCTGAGGAATTGTGTGGAGAAGGGCTCTCGGACCTGGTCTCCACAGCTATAGCTGGTAATTCTGGTCTTTTGCCTTATATTCCCTAACAGCCTAAGAAAGCACAACATTATCAAATGCAGTCCTTTCGGTCGCAGAAAAACAAGAAAGTACAAGGAGCGTCCTTTCTTACCAGAGGTAAGGGCACAGGGCACAGCTAGTTCCCAGGAACAGAAGACCTCCCCGGCCTCTACTAAATCCACCACATGACGCTGGGGCTCCGCTAAGGGAGTCCGCCCCAGTGGGAGCACATCTTCGACTCTTCAGCCACATCTGAGTTCACTCACAGGTGGATCCCTGGGCAATAAAAATTGATTCTTAGGGTTACGAGCTGGAATTCGACGAGGTGCCTCCTCGCCGGTTTTCCTTATCGGACCTACCGGCTTCTCCCCCAGAAAGGGAGATAATATTAAATACAATTCACACATTGTATCTCCAACAGGTGGTGCTCAAGGTTCCCCTCCTGCAACAAGGAAGGGGATATTACTCAACCTTGGCTGTAGTCCCGAAACCGGACGGTTCGGTCAGACCTATTTAAAATTAAAATCTCTGAACCTATACTTGAAAAGGTTCAAATTAAAAATGTAATCGTTCAGAGCAATCATCGCCAGCCTGGAAGGGGGAAATTTTATGGTGTATCTAGACATAAATGTTCCCATTTATCCACCCCATCAGGCGTACCTGAGAATTGTGGTACAGTATTGTCATTACCAATTTCAGGGTAATTGGCCGAAATGATGGTGCTCCTACGCAAGCAAGGAGTCACAATTATCCCTTACTTGGACGATCTCCTAATAAGGGCGAGATCAAAAGAGCAGTTGTTGAACAGCGTGTCACTTTCGCTGAAGGTGTCACAGCAACACGGCTGGATTCTCAATATCCTGAAGTCACAGTTGGTTCCTATGACTCGTCTGCCCTTCTTGGGTATGATTCTGGATACGGACCAGAAATGGGTTTACCGTCAAGATAGAGAAGGCCCAGGTACTCATGACTCTGGTCAGGAACCTGTTGTAACCAAGACAGGTGTCAGTGCATCACTGCTCTCGAGTCCTGGGAAAGATGGTGGCATCATACGAGGCCATTCCCTTCGGCAGGTTCCATGCGAGGACTTTCCAATGGGACCTACTGGACAAGTGGTCCGGGTCACATCTACAGATTCATCAGTTGATCACCCTATCCCCCAGGGCCAGAATATATCTCATGTGGTGGCTGCAGAGTGCTCACCTTCTAGAGGGCCGCAGGTTCGGCATTCAGGACTGGATCCTGGTGACCACAGACGCGAGCCTCCGAGGTTGGGGAGCAGTCACACAGGGAATAAATTGCCAAGCTCTTTGGTCAAGTCAAGAGACATTTCTTCACATTAACATCTTGGAACTAAGGGCCATATACAACGCCCTACGTCAAGCGGAGACCTTACTTCGCGACCAACCGGTTCTGATCCAGTCAGACAATGTCCCCGCAGTAGCTCATGTAAACCGCCAAGGCGGCACAAGGAGCAGAGTGGTGATGGCGGAAGCCACCAGAATTCTTCGCTGGGCGGAGAATCATGTAAGCGCACTGTCAGCAGTGTTCATTCCGGGAGTGGACAACTGGGGAGCAGACTTCCTCAGCAGACACGACCTACATCCTGGAGAGTGGGGACTTCATCAGGAAGTCTTCGCACAGATTGCAAGTCGGTGGGGATTGCCACAGATAGAGATGATGGCGTCCCGTCTCAACAAAAAGCTACAGAGGTATTGCGCCAGGTCAAGAGACCCTCAGGCAGTAGCGGTAGACGCCCTAGTGACACCGTGGGTGTTCCAGTCAGTCTATGTACTTCCTCCTCTTCCTCTCATACCCAAGGTGTTGAGAATAATAAGAAAAAGAGGAGTGAGAACAATCCTCATTGTTCCAGATTGGCCACGAAGGACCTGGTATCCGGATCTGCAGGAAATGCTTACAGAAGATCCGTGGCCTCTTCCTCCAAGACAGGACCTGTTGCAACAGGGGCCATGTCTGTTCCAAGACTTACCGCGGCTGCGTTTTGACGGCATGGCGGTTGAACGCCGGATCCTAGCGGAAAAAGGCATTCCGGATGAGGTCATTCCTACGCTGATAAAGGGTAGGAAGAACGTGACATCTATACATTATCACCGTATATGGCGAAAATATGTTTCTTGGTGTGAGGCCAGGAATGCTCCTACGGAAGAATTCCATCTGGGCCGTTTCCTTCACTTCCTACAAACTGGAGTGAATTTGGGCCTAAAATTAGGCTCCATTAAGGTTCAGATTTCGGCCCTATCCATTTTCTTTCAAAAAGAATTGGCTTCTCTCCCAGAAGTTCAGACTTTTGTGAAGGGAGTGCTGCATCTTCAGCCTCCTTTTTGTACCTCCGGTGGAGCCTTGGGACCTTAACGTGGTGTTAAGTTTCCTTAAGTCACACTGGTTTGAACCACTTCAAACGGTAGAGTTAAAATATCTCACTTGGAAGGTGGTCATGTTATTAGCCTTTGCTTCGGCTAGGCGAGTGTCGGAATTGGCGGCTTTGTCACATAAAAGCCCCTATCTGGTTTTCCATATGGATAGAGCGGAATTGCGGACCCGTCCTCAATCCCTGCCAAAAGTGGTTTCATCCTTTCATATGAACCAACCTATTGTGGTGCCTGTGGCTACGCGTGACTTGGAGGATTCCGAGTCCCTTGATGTGGTCAGGGCTTTGAAAATTTACGTGGCCAGAGTGG
Source organism: Pseudophryne corroboree (assembly GCF_028390025.1). Taxonomy (NCBI): domain Eukaryota; kingdom Metazoa; phylum Chordata; class Amphibia; order Anura; family Myobatrachidae; genus Pseudophryne; species Pseudophryne corroboree. Next base: position 29,536 of record NW_026969646.1, read on the forward strand.
CTAGAGTCAGAGAAACAGAAGCACTGTTTATCCTGTATGCGACCTACAAGATTGGTGCCCCTGCTTCAAAGCAGATTATTGCTCGCTGGATCTGTAACACGATTCAGCAAGCGCATTCTATGGCTGGATTGCCGTTACCAAAATCGGTCAAGGCCCATTCCACTAGGAAAGTGGGCTCTTCTTGGGTGGCTGCCCAAGGGGTCTCGGCACTACAGCTGTGCCGAGCTACTACTTGGTCGGGGTCAAACTCCTTTGCAAAGTTCTATAAGTTTGATACCCTGGCTGAGGAGGACCTCCTGTTTGCTCAGTCGGTGCTGCAGAGTCATCTGCACTCTCCCGCCCGTTTGGTAGCTTTGGTATAATCCCCATGGTCCTTACGGAGTCCCCAGCATCCTCTAGGACGTAAGAGAAAATAAGATTTTAAATCTACCGGTAAATCTTTTTCTCGTAGTCCGTAGAGGATGCTGGGCGCCCGTCCCAAGTGCGGACTACTTCTGCAATACTTGTATATAGTTATTGCTTAAATAAGGGTTATGTTTTAGTTGCATCGGTTTGAACTGATGCTATGTTGTTTCATACTGTTAACTGGGTAGTTTATCACAAGTTATACGGTGTGATTGGTGTGGCTGGTATGAATCTTGCCCTTGGATTAACAAAAATCCTTTCCTCGTACTGTCCGTCTCTTCTGGGCACAGTTTCTCTAACTGAGGTCTGGAGGAGGGGCATAGAGGGAGGAGCCAGTGCACACCCAGATCTAAAGTCTTCCTTAAAGTGCCCATGTCTCCTGCGGAGCCCGTCTATCCCCATGGTCCTTACGGAGTCCCCAGCATCCTCTACGGACTACGAGAAAAAGATTTACCGGTAGGTTTAAAATCTTATTTTTCTCACACGTCCTAGAGGATGCTGGGGTCGCATCAAGAACCATGGGGTTTATACCAAAGCTCTAGAACGGGCGGGAGAGTGCAGATGACTCTGCAGCACCGATTGACCAAACATGAGGTCCTCATTAGCCAGGGTATCAAACTTGTAGAACTTTGCAAAGGTGTTTGAACCCGACCAAGTAGCTGCTCGGCAAAGTTGTAATGCCGAGACCCCCGGGCAGCCGCCCAGGACGAGCCCACCTTCCTGGTAGAATGGGCCTTCACCGATTTCGGTAACAGCAATTCAGCCGTAGAATGAGCCTGCTGAATCGTATGACAGATCCAGCGCGCAATAGACTGCTTGCAAGCAGGAGCCCCAATTTTATTGTGAGCATACAAGACAAACAGAGCCTCTGTTTTCCTAAACTGAGCCGTTCTGGCGACATAAAATTTCAAAGCTCTTACTACATCGAGAAGCTTCGATTCCAGCAAGGCGTCAGTAGCCACTGGTACCATAATAGTTTGGTTCAAGTGGAACGATGAAACCACTTTTGGCAGAAACTGTTGACGAGTCCTCAACTCTGCTCTATCTTCATGGAAGATCAAATAAGGGCTCTTGTGAGACAAGGCCACCAATTCAGACACCCGCCTTGCGGATGCCAAATCCAACAGCAAGACCACTTTCCAAGGTAGGAATTTCAACTCTACCTCCTGTAAAGGTTCAAACCAATGAGATTGAAGGAACTACAACACCACGTTAAGATCCCATGGTGCCACAGGGGGCACAAAAGGAGGTTGGATGTGCAATACGCCTTTCACGACGGTCTGAACTTCTGGAAGTGAGGCCAATTGTTTTTGGAAGAAAACTGATAAAGCCGAAATTTGAACTTTTAATTGAGCCCAACTTTAGGCTCGCATCCACACCGGCTTGTAGAAAATGGAGACAACGTCCTAACTGAAATTCTTCCATAGGAGCTTTCTTGGATTCACACCAAGACACGTATTTTCTCCAAATACGGTGGTCATGTTTAGACGTTACTCCTTTCCTGGTCTGAATAAGAGTAGGGATGACTTCCTTGGGAATACCCTTTCGGGCTAGGATCTGGCGTTCACCTCCAAGCTGTCAAACAAAGTCGCGGTAAGTCTTGTAACACGCACGGCCCCTGCTGTAACAGATCCTCCCTCAGAGGAAGAGGCCAGGGATCTCCTATGAGTAATTTCAGAAGACCTGGATACTAAGCCCTCCTTGGCCAATCTGGAACAATGAGGACCACTTGAACCTTTGTTCTTCTTATGATCTTTATCACTTTTGGAATGAGTGGAAGCGGAGGAAACACGTACACCGGCCGAAACACCCACGGTGTCACTAGTGCGTCCACTGCTAATGCTTGAGGGTCTCTCGACCTGGAACAATATCTCTGAAGCTTCTTGTTGAGACGAGACGCCATCATGACTATTTGAGGAAATCCCCAATGACCTCTTAATGGAGGCTCCAGTCTCCTGGATGGAGATCGTGTCTGCTGAGGAAGTCTGCTTCCCAATTGTCCACTCTTGGAATGAACCTCGCTGTTTTTTTTTTTTTTTTTTTTGGGGGGGGGGGGGGGGGTTTAGCGTAAAATCCTTGTGGCTTCTGCCATTACTGCTCTGTGTTTTGTTTGTAGAAAACCGTTGTAAACGGCCCTTAACTCTAGACCGTTTATGTGTTTTTTCTTGTGTGACTGCTCCCCAGCCTCGGAGGCATGCATCCGTGGTCACTAGGATCCAGTCCTGGATCCCGAACCTGCGCCCCTCTAGGAGGTGAGAACTGCGCAGCCACCCCAGGAGTGAGATTCTGGTCTTGGAAGACAGGATTATCCTCCGGTGTATGTGTAGGCGGAAACCGGACCACTTGTCTAACAGGTCCCCCTAGAACACCCTGGCATGGAACCTGCCAACTGAATGGCCTCTTAGGCCGCAACCATCTTTTCCAGCAACCAAATGTATTGATGGATTGACACTCTTGCTGGTCTGACCAGACTCTGGATCTTCAGAGCCTTTTCCACTGGAAGAAAGACTCTCTGTAGTTCTGTATCTAGTATTATTCCCAAAACCGACAACCGCGTTGTTGGGACTGACAGTGGTTTTGGCCAGTTCATGAGCCAACCATGTTGTTGAAGAACTATCAGGGAGAGTGCCACATTTTGCACCAACTGATTTCTTGATCTCGCCGTTATCAGGAGACCGTCCCAGAACGGGATAATTGTGACTCCTTACTAGCGAAGGAGAACCATCATTACCGCCATCACCCCAGTGAA
>NW_026969647.1:0-32683 GCF_028390025.1 Pseudophryne corroboree
ACTTGACTATTGTTGTTAAAAGACATATGCATTCATATTATAGAGCCACAAACCACAATGCAGATTTGTAAAATAAATATATGCTTACATGGTATTCGAACCAATGACAGTCTTAATTTGATAGTGCAAACCCAACACCTTACCTACTGTGCTAACCAGTCTATTCATAACAATCCCACTATTTATCAGAGATTTAAGTAAATAAGCTACAGTGTCCAAGGTGCTAAACATCATATATTCTATGGGGTGTCATAAGCAAGTCATTAGAATACTTTACTACTAAAGTTATGACATATGCATTCAATACTTGAATAAACAAAGATAAAATAAAGCTATCTCTTGTGTTTCACTAACAAATACATTGGAAGACTTGACTATTGTTGTTAAAATACATATGCATTACATTGTATAGAGCCACAAACCACACTAGTAAAATAAAAACATGCTTACATGGGATTCAAACCAATAGCTGTCCTAATTTGATAGTGCAAACATAACACCTTTCAACTGTGCCAAACAGTCTGCATACAAACTGCACAATTAATCAGAAATTTAAGTAAATCAGCTACAGTGAGCAAGGTTCTAAACATCATATATTCAATGGGGTGTCATAAGCAAGTCATTAGAATACTTTACTACTAAAGTTATGACATATGCATTCAATACTTGAATAAACAAAGATAAAATAAAGCTATTTCTTGGGTTTCACTAACAAATACATTGGAAGACTTGACTATTGTTGTTAAAATACATATGCATTACATTGTTTAGAGCCACAAACCACACTAGTAAAATAAAAACATGCTTACATGGGATTCAAACCAATAGCTGTCCTAATTTGATAGTACAAACATAACACCTTTCAACTGTGCCAAACAGTCTGCATACAAACTGCACAATTAATCAGAAATTTAAGTAAATCAGCTACAGTGTCCAAGTTACTAAACATGATATATTCTATGGGGTGTCATAAGCAAGTCATTAGAATACTTTACTACTAAAGTTATAAGACATATGCATTCATTATTTCAGTAAACAAAGAGAAAATAAAGCTATCTATTGGGTTTCACTAAGACTCCATTGGAAGACTTGACTATTGTTGTTAAAAGACATATGCATTCATATTACAGAGCCACAAACCACAATGCAGACTTGTAAAATAAATCTATGCTTACATGGTATTCGAATCAATGACTGTCTTAATTTGATAGTGCAAACCCAACACCTTACATACTGTGCTAACCAGTCTATTCATAATAATCGCATAATTTATCAGAGATTTAAGTAAATAAGCTACAGTGTCCAAGTACTAAACATCATATATTCTATGGGGTGTCATAAGCAAGTCATTAGAATACTTTACTACTAAAGTTATGACATATGCATTCAATACTTGAATAAACAAAGATAAAATAAAGCTATCTCTTGGGTTTCACTAACAAATACATTGGAAGACTTGACTATTGTTGTTAAAAGACATATGCATTCATATTATAGAGCCACAAACCACAATGCAGACTTGTAAAATAAATATATGCTTACATGGTATTCGAACTAATGATAGTCTTAATTTGATAGTGCAAACCCAACACCTTACCTACTGTGCTAACCAGTCTATTCATAACAATCCCACTATTTATCAGAGATTTAAGTAAATAAGCTACAGTGTCCAAGTACTAAACATCATATATTCTATGGGGTGTCATAAGCAAGTCATTAGAATACTTTACTACTAAAGTTATGACATATGCATTCAATACTTGAATAAACAAAGATAAAATAAAGCTATCTCTTGTGTTTCACTAACAAATACATTGGAAGACTTGACTATTGTTGTTAAAATACATATGCATTACATTGTATAGAGCCACAAACCACACTAGTAAAATAAAAACAAGCTTACATGGGATTCAAACCAATGGCTGTCATAATTTGATAGTGCAAACCCAACACCTTACCAACTGTGCCAAACAGTCTGCATACAAGCTACACAATTAATCAGAAATTTAAGTAAATCAGCTACAGTGTCCAAGGTTCTAAACATCATATATTCAATGGGGTGTCATAAGCAAGTCATTAGAATACTTTACTACTTAAGTTATGACATATGCATTCAATACTTGAATAAACAAAGATAAAATAAAGCTATCTCTTGGGTTTCACTAACAAATACATTGGAAGACTTGACTATTGTTGTTAAAATACATATGCATTTCATTGTATAGAGCCACAAACCACACTAGTAAAATAAAAACTTGCTTACATGGGATTCAAACCAATGGCTGTCATAATTTGATAGTGCAAACCCAACACCTTACCAACTGTGCCAAACAGTCTGCATACAAACTGCACAATTAATCAGAAATTTAAGTAAATCAGCTACAGTGTCCAAGTTACTAAACATGATATATTCTATGGTGTGTCATAAGCAAGTCATTAGAATACTTTACTACTAAAGTTATAAGACATATGCATTCAATATTTCAGTAAACAAAGAGAAAATAAAGCTATCTATTGGGTTTCACTAAGACTCCATTGGAAGACTTGACTATTGTTGTTAAAAGACATATGCATTCATATTACAGAGCCACAAACCACAATGCAGACTTGTAAGATAAATATATGCTTACATTGTATTCGAACCAATGACCGTCTTAATTTGATAGTGCAAACCCAACACCTTACATACTGTGCTAACCAGTCTATTCATAACAATCGTGCAATTTATCAGAGATTTAAGTAAATAAGCTACAGTGTCCAAGGTGCTAAACATCATATATTTTATGGGGTCTCATAAGCAAGTCATTAGAATTCTTTACTACTAAAGTTATGATATATGCATTCAATATTTGAATAAACAAATATAAAATAAAGCTATCTCTTGGGTTTCATTAACAAATACATTGGAAGACTTGACTATTGTTGTTAAAAGACATATGCATTCATATTATAGAGCCACAAACCACAATGCAGACTTGTAAAATAAATATATGCTTACATGGTATTCGAACCAATGACAGTCTTAATTTGATAGTGCAAACCCAACACCTTACCTACTGTGCTAACCAGTCTATTCATAACAATCCCACTATTTATCAGAGATTTAAGTAAATAAGCTACAGTGTCCAAGTACTAAACATCATATATTCTATGGGGTGTCATAAGCAAGTCATTAGAATACTTTACTACTAAAATTATGACATATGCATTCAATACTTGAATAAACAAAGATACAATAAAGCTATCTCTTGTGTTTCACTAACAAATACATTGGAAGACTTGACTATTGTTGTTAAAATACATATGCATTACATTGTATAGAGCCACAAACCACACTAGTAAAATAAAAACATACTTACATGGGATTCAAACCAATGGCTGTCATAATTTGATAGTGCAAACCCAACACCTTACCAACTGTGCCAAACAGTCTGCATACAAACTGCACAATTAATCAGAAATTTAAGTAAATCAGCTACAGTGTCCAAGGTTCTAAACATCATATATTCAATGGGGTGTCATAAGCAAGTCATTAGAATACTTTACTACTAAAGTTATGACATATGCATTCAATACTTGAATAAACAAAGATAAAATAAAGCTATCTCTTGTGTTTCACTAACAAATACATTGGAAGACTTGACTATTGTTGTTAAAATACATATGCATTACATTGTATAGAGCCACAAACCACACTAGTAAAATAAAAACATGCTTACATGGGATTCAAACCAATAGCTGTCCTAATTTGATAGTACAAACATAACACCTTTCAACTGTGCCAAACAGTCTGCATACAAACTGCACAATTAATCAGAAATTTAAGTAAATCAGCTACAGTGTCCAAGTTACTAAACATGATATATTCTATGGGGTGTCATAAGCAAGTCATTAGAATACTTTACTACTAAAGTTATAAGACATATGCATTCATTATTTCAGTAAACAAAGAGAAAATAAAGCTATCTATTGGGTTTCACTAAGACTCCATTGGAAGACTTGACTATTGTTGTTAAAAGACATATGCATTCATATTACAGAGCCACAAACCACAATGCAGACTTGTAAAATAAATCTATGCTTACATGGTATTCGAACCAATGACTGTCTTAATTTGATAGTGCAAACCCAACACCTTACATACTGTGCTAACCAGTCTATTCATAATAATCGCATAATTTATCAGAGATTTAAGTAAATAAGCTACAGTGTCCAAGGTGCTAAACATCATATTTTTTATGGGGTCTCATAAGCAAGTCATTAGAATTCTTTACTACTAAAGTTATGATATATGCATTCAATATTTGAATAAACAAAGATAAAATAAAGCTATCTCTTGGGTTTCACTAACAAATACATTGGAAGACTTGACTATTGTTGTTAAAAGACATATGCATTCATATTATAGAGCCACAAACCACAATGCAGACTTGTAAAATAAATATATGCTTACATGGTATTCGAACTAATGATAGTCTTAATTTGATAGTGCAAACCCAACACCTTACCTACTGTGCTAACCAGTCTATTCATAACAATCCCACTATTTATCAGAGATTTAAGTAAATAAGCTACAGTGTCCAAGTACTAAACATCATATATTCTATGGGGTGTCATAAGCAAGTCATTAGAATACTTTACTACTAAAGTTATGACATATGCATTCAATACTTGAATAAACAAAGATAAAATAAAGCTATCTCTTGTGTTTCACTAACAAATACATTGGAAGACTTGACTATTGTTGTTAAAATACATATGCATTACATTGTATAGAGCCACAAACCACACTAGTAAAATAAAAACAAGCTTACATGGGATTCAAACCAATGGCTGTCATAATTTGATAGTGCAAACCCAACACCTTACCAACTGTGCCAAACAGTCTGCATACAAGCTACACAATTAATCAGAAATTTAAGTAAATCAGCTACAGTGTCCAAGGTTCTAAACATCATATATTCAATGGGGTGTCATAAGCAAGTCATTAGAATACTTTACTACTTAAGTTATGACATATGCATTCAATACTTGAATAAACAAAGATAAAATAAAGCTATCTCTTGGGTTTCACTAACAAATACATTGGAAGACTTGACTATTATTGTTAAAATACATATGCATTACATTGTATAGAGCCACAAACCACACTAGTAAAATAAAAACATGCTTACATGGGATTCAAACCAATGGCTGTCATAATTTGATAGTGCAAACCCAACACCTTACCAACTGTGCCAAACAGTCTGCATACAAACTGCACAATTAATCAGAAATTTAAGTAAATCAGCTACAGTGTCCAAGTTACTAAACATGATATATTCTATGGGGTGTCATAAGCAAGTCATTAGAATACTTTACTACTAAAGTTATAAGACATATGCATTCAATATTTCAGTAAACAAAGAGAAAATAAAGCTATCTATTGGGTTTCACTAAGACTCCATTGGAAGACTTGACTATTGTTGTTAAAAGACATATGCATTCATATTACAGAGCCACAAACCACAATGCAGACTTGTAAAATAAATATATGCTTACATGGTATTCGAACCAATGACTGTCTTAATTTGATAGTGCAAACCCAACACCTTACATACTGTGCTAACCAGTCTATTCATAACAATAGCGCAATTTATCAGAGATTTAAGTAAATAAGCTACAGTGTCCAAGGTGCTAAACATCATATATTTTATGGGGTCTCATAAGCAAGTCATTAGAATTCTTTACTACTAAAGTTATGATATATGCATTCAATATTTGAATAAACAAAGATAAAATAAAGCTATCTCTTGGGTTTCACTAACAAATACATTGGAAGACTTGACTATTGTTGTTAAAAGACATATGCATTCATATTATAGAGCCACAAACCACAATGCAGACTTGTAAAATAAATATATGCTTACATGGTATTCGAACCAATGACAGTCTTAATTTGATAGTGCAAACCCAACACCTTACCTACTGTGCTAACCAGTCTATTCATAGCAATCCCACTATTTATCAGAGATTTAAGTAAATAAGCTACAGTGTCCAAGTACTAAACATCATATATTCTGTGGGGTGTCATAAGCAAGTCATTAGAATACTTTACTTCTAAAGTTATGACATATGCATTCAATACTTGAATAAACAAAGATAAAATAAAGCTATCTCTTGGGTTTCACTAACAAATACATTGGAAGACTTGACTATTGTTGTTAAAATACATATGCATTACATTGTATAGAGCCACAAACCACACTAGTAAAATAAAAACATGCTTACATGGGATTCAAACCAATAGCTGTCATAATTTGATAGTGCAAACATAACACCTTACCAACTGTGCCAAACAGTCTGCATACAAACTGCACAATTAATCAGAAATTTAAGTAAATCAGCTACAGTGTCCAAGTTACTAAACATGATATATTCTATGGTGTGTCATAAGCAAGTCATTAGAATACTTTACTACTAAAGTTATAAGACATATGCATTCAATATTTCAGTAAACAAAGAGAAAATAAAGCTATCTATTGGGTTTCACTAAGACTCCATTGGAAGACTTGACTATTGTTGTTAAAAGACATATGCATTCATATTACAGAGCCACAAACCACAATGCAGACTTGTAAGATAAATATATGCTTACATTGTATTCGAACCAATGACCGTCTTAATTTGATAGTGCAAACCCAACACCTTACATACTGTGCTAACCAGTCTATTCATAACAATCGTGCAATTTATCAGAGATTTAAGTAAATAAGCTACAGTGTCCAAGGTGCTAAACATCATATATTTTATGGGGTCTCATAAGCAAGTCATTAGAATTCTTTACTACTAAAGTTATGATATATGCATTCAATATTTGAATAAACAAATATAAAATAAAGCTATCTCTTGGGTTTCATTAACAAATACATTGGAAGACTTGACTATTGTTGTTAAAAGACATATGCATTCATATTATAGAGCCACAAACCACAATGCAGACTTGTAAAATAAATATATGCTTACATGGTATTCGAACCAATGACAGTCTTAATTTGATAGTGCAAACCCAACACCTTACCTACTGTGCTAACCAGTCTATTCATAACAATCCCACTATTTATCAGAGATTTAAGTAAATAAGCTACAGTGTCCAAGTACTAAACATCATATATTCTATGGGGTGTCATAAGCAAGTCATTAGAATACTTTACTACTAAAATTATGACATATGCATTCAATACTTGAATAAACAAAGATACAATAAAGCTATATCTTGTGTTTCACTAACAAATACATTGGAAGACTTGACTATTGTTGTTAAAATACATATGCATTACATTGTATAGAGCCACAAACCACACTAGTAAAATAAAAACATACTTACATGGGATTCAAACCAATGGCTGTCATAATTTGATAGTGCAAACCCAACACCTTACCAACTGTGCCAAACAGTCTGCATACAAACTGCACAATTAATCAGAAATTTAAGTAAATCAGCTACAGTGTCCAAGGTTCTAAACATCATATATTCAATGGGGTGTCATAAGCAAGTCATTAGAATACTTTACTACTAAAGTTATGACATATGCATTCAATACTTGAATAAACAAAGATAAAATAAAGCTATCTCTTGTGTTTCACTAACAAATACATTGGAAGACTTGACTATTGTTGTTAAAATACATATGCATTACATTGTATAGAGCCACAAACCACACTAGTAAAATAAAAACATGCTTACATGGGATTCAAACCAATAGCTGTCATAATTTGATAGTGCAAACATAACACCTTACCAACTGTGCCAAACAGTCTGCATACAAACTGCACAATTAATCAGAAATTTAAGTAAATCAGCTACAGTGTCCAAGTTACTAAACATGATATATTCTATGGGGTGTCATAAGCAAGTCATTAGAATACTTTACTACTAAAGTTATAAGACATATGCATTCAATATTTCAGTAAACAAAGAGAAAATAAAGCTATCTATTGGGTTTCACTAAGACTCCATTGGAAGACTTGACTATTGTTGTTAAAAGACATATGCATTCATATTACAGAGCCACAAACCACAATGCAGACTTGTAAAATAAATATATGCTTACATGGTATTCGAACCAATGACAGTCTTAATTTGATAGTGCAAACCCAACACCTTACATACTGTGCTAACCAGTCTATTCATAACAATCACACAATTTATCAGAGATTTAAGTAAATAAGCTACAGTGTCCAAGGTGCTAAACATCATATATTCTATGGGGTGTCATAAGCAAGTCATTAGAATACTTTACTACTAAAGTTATGACATATGCATTCAATACTTGAATAAACAAAGATAAAATAAAGCTATCTCTTGGGTTTCACTAACAAATACATTGGAAGACTTGACTATTGTTGTTAAAATACATATGCATTACATTGTATAGAGCCACAAACCACACTAGTAAAATAAAAACATGCTTACATGGGATTCAAACCAATAGCTGTCATAATTTGATAGTGCAAACATAACACCTTACCAACTGTGCCAAACAGTCTGCATACAAACTGCACAATTAATCAGAAATTTAAGTAAATCAGCTACAGTGTCCAAGTTACTAAACATGATATATTCTATGGGGTGTCATAAGCAAGTCATTAGAATACTTAACTACTAAAGTTATAAGACATATGCATTCAATATTTCAGTAAACAAAGAGAAAATAAAGCTATCTATTGGGTTTCACTAAGACTCCATTGGAAGACTTGACTATTGTTGTTAAAAGACATATGCATTCATATTACAGAGCCACAAACCACAATGCAGACTTGTAAAATAAATATATGCTTACATGGTATTCGAACCAATGACAGTCTTAATTTGATAGTGCAAACCCAACACCTTACATACTGTGCTAACCAGTCTATTCATAATAATCGCATAATTTATCAGAGATTTAAGTAAATAAGCTACAGTGTCCAAGGTGCTAAACATCATATTTTTTATGGGGTCTCATAAGGAAGTCATTAGAATTCTTTACTACTAAAGTTATGATATATGCATTCAATATTTGAATAAACAAAGATAAAATAAAGCTATCTCTTGGGTTTCACTAACAAATACATTGGAAGACTTGACTATTGTTGTTAAAAGACATATGCATTCATATTATAGAGCCACAAACCACAATGCAGACTTGTAAAATAAATATATGCTTACATGGTATTCGAACCAATGATAGTCTTAATTTGATAGTGCAAACCCAACACCTTACCTACTGTGCTAACCAGTCTATTCATAACAATCCCACTATTTATCAGAGATTTAAGTAAATAAGCTACAGTGTCCAAGTACTAAACATCATATATTCTATGGGGTGTCATAAGCAAGTCATTAGAATACTTTACTACTAAAGTTATGACATATGCATTCAATACTTGAATAAACAAAGATAAAATAAAGCTATCTCTTGTGTTTCACTAACAAATACATTGGAAGACTTGACTATTGTTGTTAAAATACATATGCATTACATTGTATAGAGCCACAAACCACACTAGTAAAATAAAAACATGCTTACATGGGATTCAAACCAATGGCTGTCATAATTTGATAGTGCAAACCCAACACCTTACCAACTGTGCCAAACAGTCTGCATACAAGCTACACAATTAATCAGAAATTTAAGTAAATCAGCTACAGTGTCCAAGGTTCTAAACATCATATATTCAATGGGGTGTCATAAGCAAGTCATTAGAATACTTTACTACTAAAGTTATGACATATGCATTCAATACTTGAATAAACAAAGATAAAATAAAGCTATCTCTTGGGTTTCACTAACAAATACATTGGAAGACTTGACTATTATTGTTAAAATACATATGCATTACATTGTATAGAGCCACAAACCACACTAGTAAAATAAAAACATGCTTACATGGGATTCAAACCAATGGCTGTCATAATTTGATAGTGCAAACCCAACACCTTACCAACTGTGCCAAACAGTCTGCATACAAACTGCACAATTAATCAGAAATTTAAGTAAATCAGCTACAGTGTCCAAGTTACTAAACATGATATATTCTATGGGGTGTCATAAGCAAGTCATTAGAATACTTTACTACTAAAGTTATAAGACATATGCATTCAATATTTCAGTAAACAAAGAGAAAATAAAGCTATCTATTGGGTTTCACTAAGACTCCATTGGAAGACTTGACTATTGTTGTTAAAAGACATATGCATTCATATTACAGAGCCACAAACCACAATGCAGACTTGTAAAATAAGTATATGCTTACATGGTATTCGAACCAATGACAGTCTTAATTTGATAGTGCAAACCCAACACCTTACATACTGTGCTAACCAGTCTATTCATAATAATCGCATAATTTATCAGAGATTTAAGTAAATAAGCTACAGTGTCCAAGGTGCTAAACATCATATTTTTTATGGGGTCTCATAAGGAAGTCATTAGAATTCTTTACTACTAAAGTTATGATATATGCATTCAATATTTGAATAAACAAAGATAAAATAAAGCTATCTCTTGGGTTTCACTAACAAATACATTGGAAGACTTGACTATTGTTGTTAAAAGACATATGCATTCATATTATAGAGCCACAAACCACAATGCAGACTTGTAAAATAAATATATGCTTACATGGTATTCGAACCAATGATAGTCTTAATTTGATAGTGCAAACCCAACACCTTACCTACTGTGCTAACCAGTCTATTCATAACAATCCCACTATTTATCAGAGATTTAAGTAAATAAGCTACAGTGTCCAAGTACTAAACATCATATATTCTATGGGGTGTCATAAGCAAGTCATTAGAATACTTTACTACTAAAGTTATGACATATGCATTCAATACTTGAATAAACAAAGATAAAATAAAGCTATCTCTTGTGTTTCACTAACAAATACATTGGAAGACTTGACTATTGTTGTTAAAATACATATGCATTACATTGTATAGAGCCACAAACCACACTAGTAAAATAAAAACATGCTTACATGGGATTCAAACCAATGGCTGTCATAATTTGATAGTGCAAACCCAACACCTTACCAACTGTGCCAAACAGTCTGCATACAAGCTACACAATTAATCAGAAATTTAAGTAAATCAGCTACAGTGTCCAAGGTTCTAAACATCATATATTCAATGGGGTGTCATAAGCAAGTCATTAGAATACTTTACTACTAAAGTTATGACATATGCATTCAATACTTGAATAAACAAAGATAAAATAAAGCTATCTCTTGGGTTTCACTAACAAATACATTGGAAGACTTGACTATTATTGTTAAAATACATATGCATTACATTGTATAGAGCCACAAACCACACTAGTAAAATAAAAACATGCTTACATGGGATTCAAACCAATGGCTGTCATAATTTGATAGTGCAAACCCAACACCTTACCAACTGTGCCAAACAGTCTGCATACAAACTGCACAATTAATCAGAAATTTAAGTAAATCAGCTACAGTGTCCAAGTTACTAAACATGATATATTCTATGGGGTGTCATAAGCAAGTCATTAGAATACTTTACTACTAAAGTTATAAGACATATGCATTCAATATTTCAGTAAACAAAGAGAAAATAAAGCTATCTATTGGGTTTCACTAAGACTCCATTGGAAGACTTGACTATTGTTGTTAAAAGACATATGCATTCATATCACAGAGCCACAAACCACAATGCAGACTAGTTAAATAGAAACATGCTTACATGGGATTCAAACAATGACAGTCTTAATTTGATAGTGCAAACCCAAGACCTTACCAACTGTGCCAAACAGTCTTTATACAAGCCTCACAATTAATCAGAAAATAAGTAAATCAGCTACAGTGTCCAAGGTACTAAACATGATATATTCTATGGGGTGTCATAAGCAAGTCATTAGAATACTTAACTACTAATGTTATGATATATGCATTCAATATTTGAATAAACAAAGATAAAATAAAGCTATCTCTTGGGTTTCATTAACAAATACATTGGAAGACTTGACTATTGTTGTTAAAAGACATATGCATTCATATTATAGAGCCACAAACCACAATGCAGATTTGTAAAATAAATATATGCATACATGGTATTCGAACCAATGACAGTCTTAACTTGATAGTGCAAACCCAACACCTTACCTACTGTGCTAACCAGTCTACTCATAACATTCCCACTATTTATCAGAGATTTATGTAAATAAGCTACAGTGTCCAAGGTTCTATACATCATATATTCAATGGGGTGTCATAAGCAAGTCATTAGAATACTTTACTACTAAAGTTATGACATATGCATTCAATACTTGAATAAACAAAGATAAAATAAAGCTATCTCTTGGGTTTCACTAACAAATACATTGGAAGACTTGACTATTGTTGTTAAAATACATATGCATTTCATTGTATAGAGCCACAAACCACACTAGTAAAATAAAAACTTGCTTACATGGGATTCAAACCAATGGCTGTCATAATTTGATAGTGCAAACCCAACACCTTACCAACTGTGCCAAACAGTCTGCATACAAACTGCACAATTAATCAGAAATTTAAGTAAATCAGCTACAGTGTCCAAGTTACTAAACATGATATATTCTATGGGGTGTCATAAGCAAGTCATTAGAATACTTTACTACTAAAGTTATAAGACATATGCATTCAATATTTCAGTAAACAAAGAGAAAATAAAGCTATCTATTGGGTTTCACTAAGACTCCATTGGAAGACTTGACTATTGTTGTTAAAAGACATATGCATTCATATTACAGAGCCACAAACCACAATGCAGACTTGTAAGATAAATATATGCTTACATTGTATTCGAACCAATGACCATCTTAATTTGATAGTGTAAACCCAACACCTTACATACTGTGCTAACCAGTCTATTCCTAACAATCGTGCAATTTATCAGAGATTTAAGTAAATAAGCTACAGTGTCCAAGGTGCTAAACATCATATATTTTATGGGGTCTCATAAGCAAGTCATTAGAATTCTTTACTACTAAAGTTATGATATATGCATTCAATATTTGAATAAACAAATATAAAATAAAGCTATCTCTTGGGTTTCATTAACAAATACATTGGAAGACTTGACTATTGTTGTTAAAAGACATATGCATTCATATTATAGAGCCACAAACCACAATGCAGACTTGTAAAATAAATATATGCTTACATGGTATTCGAACCAATGACAGTCTTAATTTGATAGTGCAAACCCAACACCTTACCTACTGTGCTAACCAGTCTATTCATAACAATCCCACTATTTATCAGAGATTTAAGTAAATAAGCTACAGTGTCCAAGTACTAAACATCATATATTCTATGGGGTGTCATAAGCAAGTCATTAGAATACTTTACTACTAAAGTTATGACATATGCATTCAATACTTGAATAAACAAAGATAAAATAAAGCTATCTCTTGGGTTTCACTAACAAATACATTGGAAGACTTGACTATTATTGTTAAAATACATATGCATTACATTGTATAGAGCCACAAACCACACTAGTAAAATAAAAACATGCTTACATGGTATTCAAACCAATGGCTGTCATAATTTGATAGTGCAAACCCAACACCTTACCAACTGTGCCAAACAGTCTGCATACAAACTGCACAATTAATCAGAAATTTAAGTAAATCAGCTACAGTGTCCAAGTTACTAAACATGATATATTCTATGGGGTGTCATAAGCAAGTCATTAGAATACTTTACTACTAAAGTTATAAGACATATGCATTCAATATTTCAGTAAACAAAGAGAAAATAAAGCTATCTATTGGGTTTCACTAAGACTCCATTGGAAGACTTGACTATTGTTGTTAAAAGACATATGCATTCATATTACAGAGCCACAAACCACAATGCTGACTTGTAAAATAAATATATGCTTACATGGTATTCGAACCAATGACTGTCTTAATTTGATAATGCAAACCAAACACCTTACATACTGTGCTAACCAGTCTATTCATAACAATAGCGCAATTTATCAGAGATTTAAGTAAATAAGCTACAGTGTCCAAGGTGCTAAACATCATATATTTTATGGGGTCTCATAAGCAAGTCATTAGAATTCTTTACTACTAAAGTTATGATATATGCATTCAATATTTGAATAAACAAAGATAAAATAAAGCTATCTCTTGGGTTTCACTAACAAATACATTGGAAGACTTGACGATTGTTGTTAAAAGACATATGCATTCATATTATAGAGCCACAAACCACAATGCAGACTTGTAAAATAAATATATGCTTACATGGTATTCGAACCAATGACAGTCTTAATTTGATAGTGCAAACCCAACACCTTACCTACTGTGCTAACCAGTCTATTCATAGCAATCCGACTATTTATCAGAGATTTAAGTAAATAAGCTACAGTGTCCAAGTACTAAACATCATATATTCTATGGGGTGTCATAAGCAAGTCATTAGAATACTTTACTACTAAAGTTATGACATATGCATTCAATACTTGAATAAACAAAGATAAAATAAAGCTATCTCTTGGGTTTCACTAACAAATACATTGGAAGACTTGACTATTGTTGTTAAAATACATATGCATTACATTGTATAGAGCCACAAACCTCACTAGTAAAATAAAAACATGCTTACATGGGATTCAAACCAATGGTTGTCATAATTTGATAGTGCAAACCCAACACCTTACCAACTGTGCCAAACAGTCTGCATACAAACTGCATAATTAATCAGAAATTTAAGTAAATCAGCTACAGTGTCCAAGTTACTAAACATGATATATTCTATGGGGTGTCATAAGCAAGTCATTAGAATACTTTACTACTAAAGTTATAAGACATATGCATTCAATATTTCAGTAAACAAAGAGAAAATAAAGCTATCTATTGGGTTTCACTAAGACTCCATTGGAAGACTTGACTATTGTTGTTAAAAGACATATGCATTCATATTACAGAGCCACAAACCACAATGCAGACTTGTAAAATAAATATATGCTTACATGGTATTCAAACCGATGACTGTCTTAATTTGATAGTGCAAACCCAACACCTTACATACTGTGCTAACCAGTCTATTCATAACAATCTTGCAATTTATCAGAGATTTAAGTAACTAAGCTACAGTGTCCAAGGTGCTAAACATCATATATTTTATGGGGTCTCATAAGCAAGTCATTAGAATTCTTTACTACTAAAGTTATGATATATGCATTCAATATTTGAATAAACAAAGATAAAATAAAGCTATCTCTTGGGTTTCACTAACAAATACATTGGAAGACTTGACTATTGTTGTTAAAAGACATATGCATTCATATTATAGAGCCACAAACCACAATGCAGACTTGTAAAATAAATATATGCTTACATGGTATTCAAACCAATGACAGTCTTAATTTGATAGTGCAAACCCAACACCTTACCTACTGTGCTAACCAGTCTATTCATAACAATCCCACTATTTATCAGATATTTAAGTAAATAAGCTACAGTGTCCAAGTACTAAACATCATATATTCTATGGGGTGTCATAAGCAAGTCATTAGAATACTTTACTACTAAAGTTATGACATATGCATTCAATACTTGAATAAACAAAGAAAAAATAAAGCTATCTCTTGTGTTTCACTAACAAATACATTGGAAGACTTGACTATTGTTGTTAAAATACATATGCATTACATTGTATAGAGCCACAAACCACACTAGTAAAATAAAAACATGCTTACATGGCATTCAAACCCATGGCTGTCATAATTTGATAGTGCAAACCCAACACCTTACCAACTGTGCCAAACAGTCTGCATACAAACTGCACAATTAATCAGAAATTTAAGTAAATCAGCTACAGTGTCCAAGGTTCTAAACATCATATATTCAATGGGGTGTCATAAGCAAGTCATTAGAATACTTTACTACTAAAGTTATGACATATGCATTCAATACTTGAATAAACAAAGATAAAATAAAGCTATCTCTTGGGTTTCACTAACAAATACATTGGAAGACTTGACTATTGTTGTTAAAATACATATGCATTACATTGTACAGAGCCACAAACCACACTAGTAAAATAAAAACATGCTTACATGGGATTCAAACCAATAGCTGTCATAATTTGATAGTGCAAACATAACACCTTACCAACTATGCCAAACAGTCTGCATACAAACTGCACAATTAATCAGAAATTTAAGTAAATCAGCTACAGTGTCCAAGGTTCTAAACATCATATATTCAATGGGGTGTCATAAGCAAGTCATTAGAATACTTTACTACTAAAGTTATGACATATGCATTCAATACTTGAATAAACAAAGATAAAATAAAGCTATCTCTTGGGTTTCACTAACAAATACATTGGAAGACTTGACTATTGTTGTTAAAATACATATGCATTACATTGTATAGAGCCACAAACCTCACTAGTAAAATAAAAACATGCTTACATGGGATTCAAACCAATGGTTGTCATAATTTGATAGTGCAAACCCAACACCTTACCAACTGTGCCAAACAGTCTGCATACAAACTGCATAATTAATCAGAAATTTAAGTAAATCAGCTACAGTGTCCAAGTTACTAAACATGATATATTCTATGGGGTGTCATAAGCAAGTCATTAGAATACTTTACTACTAAAGTTATAAGACATATGCATTCAATATTTCAGTAAACAAAGAGAAAATAAAGCTATCTATTGGGTTTCACTAAGACTCCATTGGAAGACTTGACTATTGTTGTTAAAAGACATATGCATTCATATTACAGAGCCACAAACCACAATGCAGACTTGTAAAATAAATATATGCTTACATGGTATTCGAACCAATGACAGTCTTAATTTGATAGTGCAAACCCAACACCTTACATACTGTGCTAACCAGTCTATTCATAACAATCACACAATTTATCAGAGATTTAAGTAAATAAGCTACAGTGTCCAAGGTGCTAAACATCATATATTCTATGGGGTGTCATAAGCAAGTCATTAGAATACTTTACTACTAAAGTTATGACATATGCATTCAATACTTGAATAAACAAAGATAAAATAAAGCTATCTCTTGGGTTTCACTAACAAATACATTGGAAGACTTGACTATTGTTGTTAAAATACATATGCATTACATTGTATAGAGCCACAAACCACACTAGTAAAATAAAAACATGCTTACATGGGATTCAAACCAATAGCTGTCATAATTTGATAGTGCAAACATAACACCTTACCAACTGTGCCAAACAGTCTGCATACAAACTGCACAATTAATCAGAAATTTAAGTAAATCAGCTACAGTGTCCAAGTTACTAAACATGATATATTCTATGGGGTGTCATAAGCAAGTCATTAGAATACTTAACTACTAAAGTTATAAGACATATGCATTCAATATTTCAGTAAACAAAGAGAAAATAAAGCTATCTATTGGGTTTCACTAAGACTCCATTGGAAGACTTGACTATTGTTGTTAAAAGACATATGCATTCATATTACAGAGCCACAAACCACAATGCAGACTTGTAAAATAAATATATGCTTACATGGTATTCGAACCAATGACAGTCTTAATTTGATAGTGCAAACCCAACACCTTACATACTGTGCTAACCAGTCTATTCATAATAATCGCATAATTTATCAGAGATTTAAGTAAATAAGCTACAGTGTCCAAGGTGCTAAACATCATATTTTTTATGGGGTCTCATAAGGAAGTCATTAGAATTCTTTACTACTAAAGTTATGATATATGCATTCAATATTTGAATAAACAAAGATAAAATAAAGCTATCTCTTGGGTTTCACTAACAAATACATTGGAAGACTTGACTATTGTTGTTAAAAGACATATGCATTCATATTATAGAGCCACAAACCACAATGCAGACTTGTAAAATAAATATATGCTTACATGGTATTCGAACCAATGATAGTCTTAAGTTGATAGTGCAAACCCAACACCTTACCTACTGTGCTAACCAGTCTATTCATAACAATCCCACTATTTATCAGAGATTTAAGTAAATAAGCTACAGTGTCCAAGTACTAAACATCATATATTCTATGGGGTGTCATAAGCAAGTCATTAGAATACTTTACTACTAAAGTTATGACATATGCATTCAATACTTGAATAAACAAAGATAAAATAAAGCTATCTCTTGTGTTTCACTAACAAATACATTGGAAGACTTGACTATTGTTGTTAAAATACATATGCATTACATTGTATAGAGCCACAAACCACACTAGTAAAATAAAAACATGCTTACATGGGATTCAAACCAATGGCTGTCATAATTTGATAGTGCAAACCCAACACCTTACCAACTGTGCCAAACAGTCTGCATACAAGCTACACAATTAATCAGAAATTTAAGTAAATCAGCTACAGTGTCCAAGGTTCTAAACATCATATATTCAATGGGGTGTCATAAGCAAGTCATTAGAATACTTTACTACTAAAGTTATGACATATGCATTCAATACTTGAATAAACAAAGATAAAATAAAGCTATCTCTTGGGTTTCACTAACAAATACATTGGAAGACTTGACTATTATTGTTAAAATACATATGCATTACATTGTATAGAGCCACAAACCACACTAGTAAAATAAAAACATGCTTACATGGGATTCAAACCAATGGCTGTCATAATTTGATAGTGCAAACCCAACACCTTACCAACTGTGCCAAACAGTCTGCATACAAACTGCACAATTAATCAGAAATTTAAGTAAATCAGCTACAGTGTCCAAGTTACTAAACATGATATATTCTATGGGGTGTCATAAGCAAGTCATTAGAATACTTTACTACTAAAGTTATAAGACATATGCATTCAATATTTCAGTAAACAAAGAGAAAATAAAGCTATCTATTGGGTTTCACTAAGACTCCATTGGAAGACTTGACTATTGTTGTTAAAAGACATATGCATTCATATTACAGAGCCACAAACCACAATGCAGACTTGTAAAATAAGTATATGCTTACATGGTATTCGAACCAATGACAGTCTTAATTTGATAGTGCAAACCCAACACCTTACATACTGTGCTAACCAGTCTATTCATAATAATCGCATAATTTATCAGAGATTTAAGTAAATAAGCTACAGTGTCCAAGGTGCTAAACATCATATTTTTTATGGGGTCTCATAAGGAAGTCATTAGAATTCTTTACTACTAAAGTTATGATATATGCATTCAATATTTGAATAAACAAAGATAAAATAAAGCTATCTCTTGGGTTTCACTAACAAATACATTGGAAGACTTGACTATTGTTGTTAAAAGACATATGCATTCATATTATAGAGCCACAAACCACAATGCAGACTTGTAAAATAAATATATGCTTACATGGTATTCGAACCAATGATAGTCTTAATTTGATAGTGCAAACCCAACACCTTACCTACTGTGCTAACCAGTCTATTCATAACAATCCCACTATTTATCAGAGATTTAAGTAAATAAGCTACAGTGTCCAAGTACTAAACATCATATATTCTATGGGGTGTCATAAGCAAGTCATTAGAATACTTTACTACTAAAGTTATGACATATGCATTCAATACTTGAATAAACAAAGATAAAATAAAGCTATCTCTTGTGTTTCACTAACAAATACATTGGAAGACTTGACTATTGTTGTTAAAATACATATGCATTACATTGTATAGAGCCACAAACCACACTAGTAAAATAAAAACATGCTTACATGGGATTCAAACCAATGGCTGTCATAATTTGATAGTGCAAACCCAACACCTTACCAACTGTGCCAAACAGTCTGCATACAAGCTACACAATTAATCAGAAATTTAAGTAAATCAGCTACAGTGTCCAAGGTTCTAAACATCATATATTCAATGGGGTGTCATAAGCAAGTCATTAGAATACTTTACTACTAAAGTTATGACATATGCATTCAATACTTGAATAAACAAAGATAAAATAAAGCTATCTCTTGGGTTTCACTAACAAATACATTGGAAGACTTGACTATTATTGTTAAAATACATATGCATTACATTGTATAGAGCCACAAACCACACTAGTAAAATAAAAACATGCTTACATGGGATTCAAACCAATGGCTGTCATAATTTGATAGTGCAAACCCAACACCTTACCAACTGTGCCAAACAGTCTGCATACAAACTGCACAATTAATCAGAAATTTAAGTAAATCAGCTACAGTGTCCAAGTTACTAAACATGATATATTCTATGGGGTGTCATAAGCAAGTCATTAGAATACTTTACTACTAAAGTTATAAGACATATGCATTCAATATTTCAGTAAACAAAGAGAAAATAAAGCTATCTATTGGGTTTCACTAAGACTCCATTGGAAGACTTGACTATTGTTGTTAAAAGACATATGCATTCATATCACAGAGCCACAAACCACAATGCAGACTAGTTAAATAGAAACATGCTTACATGGGATTCAAACAATGACAGTCTTAATTTGATAGTGCAAACCCAAGACCTTACCAACTGTGCCAAACAGTCTTTATACAAGCCTCACAATTAATCAGAAAATAAGTAAATCAGCTACAGTGTCCAAGGTACTAAACATGATATATTCTATGGGGTGTCATAAGCAAGTCATTAGAATACTTAACTACTAATGTTATGATATATGCATTCAATATTTGAATAAACAAAGATAAAATAAAGCTATCTCTTGGGTTTCATTAACAAATACATTGGAAGACTTGACTATTGTTGTTAAAAGACATATGCATTCATATTATAGAGCCACAAACCACAATGCAGATTTGTAAAATAAATATATGCATACATGGTATTCGAACCAATGACAGTCTTAACTTGATAGTGCAAACCCAACACCTTACCTACTGTGCTAACCAGTCTACTCATAACATTCCCACTATTTATCAGAGATTTATGTAAATAAGCTACAGTGTCCAAGGTTCTATACATCATATATTCAATGGGGTGTCATAAGCAAGTCATTAGAATACTTTACTACTAAAGTTATGACATATGCATTCAATACTTGAATAAACAAAGATAAAATAAAGCTATCTCTTGGGTTTCACTAACAAATACATTGGAAGACTTGACTATTGTTGTTAAAATACATATGCATTTCATTGTATAGAGCCACAAACCACACTAGTAAAATAAAAACTTGCTTACATGGGATTCAAACCAATGGCTGTCATAATTTGATAGTGCAAACCCAACACCTTACCAACTGTGCCAAACAGTCTGCATACAAACTGCACAATTAATCAGAAATTTAAGTAAATCAGCTACAGTGTCCAAGTTACTAAACATGATATATTCTATGGGGTGTCATAAGCAAGTCATTAGAATACTTTACTACTAAAGTTATAAGACATATGCATTCAATATTTCAGTAAACAAAGAGAAAATAAAGCTATCTATTGGGTTTCACTAAGACTCCATTGGAAGACTTGACTATTGTTGTTAAAAGACATATGCATTCATATTACAGAGCCACAAACCACAATGCAGACTTGTAAGATAAATATATGCTTACATTGTATTCGAACCAATGACCATCTTAATTTGATAGTGTAAACCCAACACCTTACATACTGTGCTAACCAGTCTATTCCTAACAATCGTGCAATTTATCAGAGATTTAAGTAAATAAGCTACAGTGTCCAAGGTGCTAAACATCATATATTTTATGGGGTCTCATAAGCAAGTCATTAGAATTCTTTACTACTAAAGTTATGATATATGCATTCAATATTTGAATAAACAAATATAAAATAAAGCTATCTCTTGGGTTTCATTAACAAATACATTGGAAGACTTGACTATTGTTGTTAAAAGACATATGCATTCATATTATAGAGCCACAAACCACAATGCAGACTTGTAAAATAAATATATGCTTACATGGTATTCGAACCAATGACAGTCTTAATTTGATAGTGCAAACCCAACACCTTACCTACTGTGCTAACCAGTCTATTCATAACAATCCCACTATTTATCAGAGATTTAAGTAAATAAGCTACAGTGTCCAAGTACTAAACATCATATATTCTATGGGGTGTCATAAGCAAGTCATTAGAATACTTTACTACTAAAGTTATGACATATGCATTCAATACTTGAATAAACAAAGATAAAATAAAGCTATCTCTTGGGTTTCACTAACAAATACATTGGAAGACTTGACTATTATTGTTAAAATACATATGCATTACATTGTATAGAGCCACAAACCACACTAGTAAAATAAAAACATGCTTACATGGTATTCAAACCAATGGCTGTCATAATTTGATAGTGCAAACCCAACACCTTACCAACTGTGCCAAACAGTCTGCATACAAACTGCACAATTAATCAGAAATTTAAGTAAATCAGCTACAGTGTCCAAGTTACTAAACATGATATATTCTATGGGGTGTCATAAGCAAGTCATTAGAATACTTTACTACTAAAGTTATAAGACATATGCATTCAATATTTCAGTAAACAAAGAGAAAATAAAGCTATCTATTGGGTTTCACTAAGACTCCATTGGAAGACTTGACTATTGTTGTTAAAAGACATATGCATTCATATTACAGAGCCACAAACCACAATGCTGACTTGTAAAATAAATATATGCTTACATGGTATTCGAACCAATGACTGTCTTAATTTGATAATGCAAACCAAACACCTTACATACTGTGCTAACCAGTCTATTCATAACAATAGCGCAATTTATCAGAGATTTAAGTAAATAAGCTACAGTGTCCAAGGTGCTAAACATCATATATTTTATGGGGTCTCATAAGCAAGTCATTAGAATTCTTTACTACTAAAGTTATGATATATGCATTCAATATTTGAATAAACAAAGATAAAATAAAGCTATCTCTTGGGTTTCACTAACAAATACATTGGAAGACTTGACGATTGTTGTTAAAAGACATATGCATTCATATTATAGAGCCACAAACCACAATGCAGACTTGTAAAATAAATATATGCTTACATGGTATTCGAACCAATGACAGTCTTAATTTGATAGTGCAAACCCAACACCTTACCTACTGTGCTAACCAGTCTATTCATAGCAATCCGACTATTTATCAGAGATTTAAGTAAATAAGCTACAGTGTCCAAGTACTAAACATCATATATTCTATGGGGTGTCATAAGCAAGTCATTAGAATACTTTACTACTAAAGTTATGACATATGCATTCAATACTTGAATAAACAAAGATAAAATAAAGCTATCTCTTGGGTTTCACTAACAAATACATTGGAAGACTTGACTATTGTTGTTAAAATACATATGCATTACATTGTATAGAGCCACAAACCTCACTAGTAAAATAAAAACATGCTTACATGGGATTCAAACCAATGGTTGTCATAATTTGATAGTGCAAACCCAACACCTTACCAACTGTGCCAAACAGTCTGCATACAAACTGCATAATTAATCAGAAATTTAAGTAAATCAGCTACAGTGTCCAAGTTACTAAACATGATATATTCTATGGGGTGTCATAAGCAAGTCATTAGAATACTTTACTACTAAAGTTATAAGACATATGCATTCAATATTTCAGTAAACAAAGAGAAAATAAAGCTATCTATTGGGTTTCACTAAGACTCCATTGGAAGACTTGACTATTGTTGTTAAAAGACATATGCATTCATATTACAGAGCCACAAACCACAATGCAGACTTGTAAAATAAATATATGCTTACATGGTATTCAAACCGATGACTGTCTTAATTTGATAGTGCAAACCCAACACCTTACATACTGTGCTAACCAGTCTATTCATAACAATCTTGCAATTTATCAGAGATTTAAGTAACTAAGCTACAGTGTCCAAGGTGCTAAACATCATATATTTTATGGGGTCTCATAAGCAAGTCATTAGAATTCTTTACTACTAAAGTTATGATATATGCATTCAATATTTGAATAAACAAAGATAAAATAAAGCTATCTCTTGGGTTTCACTAACAAATACATTGGAAGACTTGACTATTGTTGTTAAAAGACATATGCATTCATATTATAGAGCCACAAACCACAATGCAGACTTGTAAAATAAATGTATGCTTACATGGTATTCAAACCAATGACAGTCTTAATTTGATAGTGCAAACCCAACACCTTACCTACTGTGCTAACCAGTCTATTCATAACAATCCCACTATTTATCAGATATTTAAGTAAATAAGCTACAGTGTCCAAGTACTAAACATCATATATTCTATGGGGTGTCATAAGCAAGTCATTAGAATACTTTACTACTAAAGTTATGACATATGCATTCAATACTTGAATAAACAAAGAAAAAATAAAGCTATCTCTTGTGTTTCACTAACAAATACATTGGAAGACTTGACTATTGTTGTTAAAATACATATGCATTACATTGTATAGAGCCACAAACCACACTAGTAAAATAAAAACATGCTTACATGGCATTCAAACCCATGGCTGTCATAATTTGATAGTGCAAACCCAACACCTTACCAACTGTGCCAAACAGTCTGCATACAAACTGCACAATTAATCAGAAATTTAAGTAAATCAGCTACAGTGTCCAAGGTTCTAAACATCATATATTCAATGGGGTGTCATAAGCAAGTCATTAGAATACTTTACTACTAAAGTTATGACATATGCATTCAATACTTGAATAAACAAAGATAAAATAAAGCTATCTCTTGGGTTTCACTAACAAATACATTGGAAGACTTGACTATTGTTGTTAAAATACATATGCATTACATTGTACAGAGCCACAAACCACACTAGTAAAATAAAAACATGCTTACATGGGATTCAAACCAATAGCTGTCATAATTTGATAGTGCAAACATAACACCTTACCAACTATGCCAAACAGTCTGCATACAAACTGCACAATTAATCAGAAATTTAAGTAAATCAGCTACAGTGTCCAAGGTTCTAAACATCATATATTCAATTGGGTGTCATAAGCAAGTCATTAGAATACTTTACTACTAAAGTTATGACATATGCATTCAATACTTGAATAAACAAAGATAAAATAAAGCTATCTCTTTGGTTTCACTAACAAATACATTGGAAGACTTGACTATTGTTGTTAAAAGACATATGCATTACATTGTATAGAGCCACAAACCACACTAGTAAAATAAAAACATGCTTACATGGGATTCAAACCAATAGCTGTCATAATTTGATAGTGCAAACATAACACCTTACCAACTGTGCCAAACAGTCTGCATACAAACTGCACAATTAATCAGAAATTTAAGTAAATCAGCTACAGTGTCCAAGTTACTAAACATGATATATTCTATGGGGTGTCATAAGCAAGTCATTAGAATACTTTACTACTAAAGTTATAAGACATATGCATTCAATATTTCAGTAAACAAAGAGAAAATAAAGCTATCTATTGGGTTTCACTAAGACTCCATTGGAAGACTTGACTATTGTTGTTAAAAGAGATATGCATTCATATTACAGAGCCACAAACCACAATGCAGACTTGTAAAATAAATATATGCTTACATGGTATTCGAACCGATGACTGTCTTAATTTGATAGTGCAAACCCAACACCTTACATACTGTGCTAACCAGTCTATTCATAACAATCGTACAATTTATCAGAGATTTAAGTAACTAAGCTACAGTGTCCAAGGTGCTAAACATCATATATTTTATGGGGTCTCATAAGCAAGTCATTAGAATTCTTTACTACTAAAGTTATGATATATGCATTCAATATTTGAATAAACAAAGATAAAATAAAGCTATCTCTTGGGTTTCACTAACAAATACATTGGAAGACTTGACTATTGTTGTTAAAAGACATATGCATTCATATTATAGAGCCACAAACCACAATGCAGACTTGTAAAATAAATATATGCTTACATGGTATTCGAACCAATGACAGTCTTAATTTGATAGTGCAAACCCAACACCTTACCTACTGTGCTAACCAGTCTATTCATAACAATACCCCTATTTATCAGAGATTTAAGTAAATAAGCTACAGTGTCCAAGTACTAAACATCATATATTCTATGGGGTGTCATAAGCAAGTCATTAGAATACTTTACAACTAAAGTTATGACATATGCATTCAATACTTGAATAAACAAAGATAAAATAAAGCTATCTCTTGTGTTTCACTAACAAATACATTGGAAGACTTGACTATTGTTGTTAAAATACATATGCATTACATTGTATAGAGCCACAAACCACACTAGTAAAATAAAAACATGCTTACATGGCATTCAAACCCATGGCTGTCATAATTTGATAGTGCAAACCCAACACCTTACCAACTGTGCCAAACAGTCTGCATACAAACTGCACAATTAATCAGAAATTTAAGTAAATCAGCTACAGTGTCCAAGGTTCTAAACATCATATATTCAATGGGGTGTCATAAGCAAGTCATTAGAATACTTTACTACTAAAGTTATGACATATGCATTCAATACTTGAATAAACAAAGATAAAATAAAGCTATCTCTTTGGTTTCACTAACAAATACATTGGAAGACTTGACTATTGTTGTTAAAATACATATGCATTACATTGTATAGAGCCACAAACCACACTAGTAAAATAAAAACATGCTTACATGGGATTCAAACAAATAGCTGTCATAATTTGATAGTGCAAACATAACACCTTACCAACTGTGCCAAACAGTCTGCATACAAACTGCACAATTAATCAGAGATTTAAGTAAATAAGCTACAGTGTCCAAGTACTAAACATCATATATTCTATGGGGTGTCATAAGCAAGTCATTAGAATACTTTACTACTAAAGTTATGACATATGCATTCAATACTTGAATAAACAAAGATAAAATAAATCTATCTCTTGTGTTTCACTAACAAATACATTGGAAGACTTGACTATTGTTGTTAAAATACATATGCATTACATTGTATAGAGCCACAAACCACACTAGTAAAATAAAAACATGCTTACATGGCATTCAAACCCATGGCTGTCATAATTTGATAGTGCAAACCCAACACCTTACCAACTGTGCCAAACAGTCTGCATACAAACTGCACAATTAATCAGAAATTTAAGTAAATCAGCTACAGTGTCCAAGTTACTAAACATGATATATTCTATGGGGTGTCATAAGCAAGTCATTAGAATACTTTACTACTAAATTTATGACATATGCATTCAATACTTGGATAAACAAAGATAAAATAAAGCTATCTCTTGGGTTTCACTAACAAATACATTGGAAGACTTGACTATTGTTGTTAAAATACATATGCATTCATATTACAGAGCCACAAACCACAATGCAGACTTGTAAAATAAATATATGCTTACATGGTATTCGAACCAATGACAGTCTTAATTTGATAGTGCAAACCCAACACCTTACCAACTGTGCCAAACAGTCTGCATACAAGCTCCACAATTAATCAGAAATTTAAGTAAATCAGCTACAGTGTCCAAGTTACTAAACATGATATATTCTATGGGGTGTCATAAGCAAGTCATTAGAATACTTTACTAGTAAAGTTATAAGACATATGCATTCAATATTTCAGTAAACAAAGAGAAAATAAAGCTATCTATTGGGTTTCACTAAGACTCCATTGGAAGACTTGACTATTGTTGTTAAAAGACATATGCATTCATATTACAGAGCCACAAACCACAATGCAGACTTGTAAAATAAATATATGCTTACATGGTATTCGAACCAATGACTGTCTTAATTTGATAGTGCAAACCCAACACCTTACATACTGTGCTAACCAGTCTATTCATAACAATCGCACAATTTATCAGAGATTTAAGTAAATAAGCTACAGTGTCCAAGGTGCTAAACATCATATAATTTATGGGGTCTCATAAGCAAGTCGTTAGAATTCTTTACTACTAAAGTTATGATATATGCATTCAATATTTGAATAAACAAAGATAAAATAAAGCTATCTCTTGGGTTTCACTAACAAATACATTGGAAGACTTGATTATTGTTGTTAAAAGACATATGCATTCATTTTATAGAGCCACAAACCACAATGCAGACTTGTAAAATAAATATATGCTTACATGGTATTCGAACCAATGACAGTCTTAATTTGATAGTGCAAACCCAACACCTTACCTACTGTGCTAACCAGTCTATTCATAACAATCCCACTATTTATCAGAGATTTAAGTAAATAAGCTACAGTGTCCAAGTACTAAACATCATATATTCTATGGGGTGTCATAAGCAAGTCATTAGAATACTTTACTACTAAAGTTATGACATATGCATTCAATACTTGAATAAACAAAGATAAAATAAAGCTATCTCTTGTGTTTCACTAACAAATACATTGGAAGACTTGACTATTGTTGTTAAAATACATATGCATTACATTGTATAGAGCCACAAACCACACTAGTAAAATAAAAACTTGCTTACATGGGATGCAAACCAATGGCTGTCATAATTTGATAGTGCAAACCCAACACCTTACCAACTGTGCCAAACAGTCTGCATACAAACTGCACAATTAATCAGAAATTTAAGTAAATCAGCTACAGTGTCCAAGGTTCAAAACATCATATATTCAATGGGGTGTCATAAGCAAGTCATTAGAATACTTTTCTACTAAAGTTATGACATATGCATTCAATACTTGAATAAACAAAGATAAAATAAAGCTATCTCTTGGGTTTCACTAACATATACATTGGAAGACTTGACTATTGTTGTTAAAATACATATGCATTCATATTACAGAGCCACAAACCACAATGCAGACTTGTAAAATAAATATATGCTGACATGGTATTCGAACCAATGACAGTCTTAATTTGATAGTGCAAACCTAACACCTTACATACTGTGCTAACCAGTCTATTCATAACAATCACACAATTTATCAGAGATTTAAGTAAATAAGCTACAGTGTCCAAGGTGCTAAACATCATATATTTTATGGGGTGTCATAAGCAAGTCATTAGAATTCTTTACTACTAAAGTTATGACATATGCATTCAATATTTGAATAAACAAAGATAAAATAAAGCTATCTCTTGGGTTTCACTAACAAATACATTGGAAGACTTGACTATTGTTGTTAAAAGACATATGCATTCATATTATAGAGCCACAAACCACAATGCAGATTTGTAAAACAAATATATGCTTACATGGTATTCGAACCAATGACAGTCTTAACTTGATAGTGCAAACCCAACACCTTACCTACTGTGCTAACCAGTCTACTCATAACAGTCCCACTATTTATTAGAGATTTATGTAAATAAGCTACAGTGTCCAAGGTTCTATACATCATATATTCAATGGGGTGTCATAAGCAAGTCATTAGAATACTGTACTACTAAAGTTATGACATATGCATTCAATACTTGAATAAACAAAGATAAAATAAAGCTATCTCTTGTGTTTCACTAACAAATACATTGGAAGACTTGACTATTGTTAAAATACATATGCATTACATTGTATAGAGCCACAAACCACACTAGTAAAATAAAAACATGCTTACATGGGTGTCAAACCAATAGCTGTCATAATTTGAAAGTGCAAACATAACACCTTACCAACTGTGCCAAACAGTCTGCATACGAACTGCACAATTATATAGAAATTTAAGTAAATCAGCTACAGTGTCCAAGTTACTAAACATGATATATTCTATGGGGTGTCATAAGCAAGTCATTAGAATACCTTACTACTAAAGTTATAAGACATATGCATTCAATATTTCAGTAAACAAAGAGAAAATAAAGCTATCTATTGGGTTTCACTAAGACTCCATTGGAAGACTTGACTATTGTTGTTAAAAGACATATGCATTCATATTACAGAGCCACAAACCACAATGCAGACTTGTAAAATAAATATATGCTTACATGGTATTCGAACCAATGACAGTCTTAATTTGATAGTGCAAACCCAACACCTTACATACTGTGCTAACCAGTCTATTCATAACAATCGCACAATTTATCAGAGATTTAAGTAAATAAGCTACAGTGTCCAAGGTGCTAAACATCATATATTTTATGGGGTGTCATAAGCAAGTCATTAGAATTCTTTACTACTAAAGTTATGACATATGCATTCAATATTTGAATAAACAAAGATAAAATAAAGCTATCTCTTGGGTTTCACTAACAAATACATTGGAAGACTTGACTATTGTTGTTAAAAGACATATGCATTCATATTATAGAGCCACAAACCACAATGCAGATTTGTAAAACAAATATATGCTTACATGGTATTCGAACCAATGACAGTCTTAACTTGATGGTGCAAACCCAACACCTTACCTACTGTGCTAACCAGTCTACTCATAACAATCCCACTATTTATCAGAGATTTATGTAAATAAGCTACAGTGTCCAAGGTTCTAAACATCATATATTCAATGGGGTGTCATAAGCAAGTCATTAGAATACTTTACTACTAAAGTTATGACTTATGCATTCAATACTTGAATAAACAAAGATAAAATAAAGCTATCTCTTGTGTTTCACTAACAAATACATTGGAAGACTTGACTATTGTTGTTAAAATACATATGCATTACATTGTATAGAGCCACAAACCACACTAATAAAATAAAAACATGCTTACATGGGATTCAAACCAATAGCTGTCATAATTTGATAGTGCAAACATAACACCTTACCAACTGTGCCAAACAGTCTGCATACAAACTGCACAATTAATCAGAAATTTAAGTAAATCAGCTACAGTGTCCAAGTTACTAAACATGATATATTCTATGGGGTGTCATAAGCAAGTCATTAGAATACCTTACTACTAAAGTTATAAGACATATGCATTCAATATTTCAGTAAACAAAGAGAAAATAAAGCTATCTATTGGGTTTCACTAAGACTCCATTGGAAGACTTGACTATTGTTGTTAAAAGACATATGCATTCATATTACAGAGCCACAAACCACAATGCAGACTTGTAAAATAAATATATGCTTACATGGTATTCGAACCAATGACTGTCTTAATTTGATAGTGCAAACCTAACACCTTACATACTGTGCTAACCAGTCTATTCATAACAATCGCACAATTTATCAGAGATTTAAGTAAATAAGCTACAGTGTCCAAGGTGCTAAACATCATATATTTTATGGGGTGTCATAAGCAAGTCATTAGAATTCTTTACTACTAAAGTTATGACATATGCATTCAATATTTGAAAAAACAAAGATAAAATAAAGCTATCTCTTGGGTTTCACTAACAAATACATTGGAAGACTTGACTATTGTTGTTAAAAGACATATGCATTCATATTATAGAGCCACAAACCACAATGCAGATTTGTAAAATAAGTATATGCTGACATGGTATTCGAACCAATGACAGTCTTAACTTGATAGCGCAAACCCAACACCTTACCTACTGTGCTAACCAGTCTACTCATAACAATCCCACTATTTATCAGAGATTTATGTAAATAAGCTACAGTGTCCAAGGTTCTAAACATCATATATTCAATGGGGTGTCATAAGCAAGTCATTAGAATACTTTACTACTAAAGTTATGACATATGCATTCAATACTTGAATAAACAAAGATAAAATAAAGCTATCTCTTGTGTTTCACTAACAAATACATTGGAAGACTTGACTATTGTTGTTAAAATACATATGCATTACATTGTATAGAGCCACAAACCACACTAGTAAAATAAAAACATGCTTACATGGGATTCAAACCAATAGCTGTCATAATTTGATAGTGCAAACATAACACCTTACCAACTGTGCCAAACAGTCTGCATACAAACTGCACAATTAATCAGAAATTTAAGTAAATCAGCTACAGTGTCCAAGTTACTAAACATGATATATTCTATGGGGTGTCATAAGCAAGTCATTAGAATACCTTACTACTAAAGTTATAAGACATATGCATTCAATATTTCAGTAAACAAAGAGAAAATAAAGCTATCTATTGGGTTTCACTAAGACTCCATTGGGAGACTTGACTATTGTTGTTAAAAGACATATGCATTCATATTACAGAGCCACAAACCACAATGCAGATTTGTAAAATAAATATATGCTTACATGGTATTCGAACCAATGACAGTCTTAATTTGATAGTGCAAACCCAACACCTTACCTACTGTGCTAACCAGTCTATTCGTAAAAATGCCACTATTTATCAGAGATTTAAGTAAATAAGCTACAGTGTCCAAGTACTAAACATCATATATTCAATGGGGTGTCATAAGCAAGTCATTAGAATACTGTACTACTAAAGTTATGACATATGCATTCAATACTTGAATAAACAAAGATAAAATAAATCTATCTCTTGTGTTTCACTAACAAATACATTGGAAGACTTGACTATTGTTGTTAAAATACATATGCATTACATTGTATAGAGCCACAAACCCCACTAGTAAAATAAAAACATGCTTACATGGTATTCAAACTAATGGCTGTCATAATTTGATAGTGCAAACCCAACACCTTACCAACTGTGCCAAACAGTCTGCATACAAACTGCACAATTAATCAGAAATTTAAGTAAATCAGCTACAGTGTCCAAGTTACTAAACATGATATATTCTATGGGGTGTCATAAGCAAGTCATTAGAATA
>NW_026969648.1:0-32631 GCF_028390025.1 Pseudophryne corroboree
ATTACTTTTTTCTGCTACTGGTTCTTTAACCTATGCAAACAAGCATCTGACTTGCCTTTCCTATTGCTTTGTTACATTGCTCACCTGAAATAGTAATACTTAGATAGCTTTCCTCTTGCCATTATAATGCCCTTAATATTATAGTTAGCCTTTGCATTTTTGAGACGTGTATGATTTTGCATTTTTTGGCATTAAATGTTGCCATGTTCTTGACCATTCCTCTAGTCCAGGGGCAGAACTGCCAGAGACAACGGAGTCAGTTGCCGCCGGGCTCCAGCCCTGAAGGGGCTCCAGCCCTAAAGGGGCTTCCTCCATTGCCCCCCGGCTGTTACGTGCCCTTCCTACTAAATAGACAAAGGCGCTACCAGCAGGGTCTCGCAGTTTGTACATTCCATGCCGTAACACCCTTCTTTCCACCTTTTTCAAGACCCAGCCCAGCAGCCTCGCCGCTGCCACCACCGCTAGCTGCAGCACTGCCAGCGGTGGGGTGCCCCTGCTTCTTCTCACACCACAGATAGCTGGGCAGCACTGCAACTGCCTGCCTGATTGCTCCGCCCCCTTCCGGCTCCCAAGCACCTCTGCTGCCCAGTGATCCAGGAGCCTGCTGCTAGGAAGAAGTGGCCGAGCTTCAGCAAGCGAGTCTGGACACTGGCGGAGGAAGCCATGATAACCAGATAATGGGGAGTGGAGAGCCAGTTCCAAGGTAATACTTTATACAGCTGGTTGAGATCCTGGTCGGTGGATATGGATTCCAAGAAAACCCTGGAGGTGCTTCCTTTCAAGGGAGACACTCTCTTTGGAGAAGACCTCAATAAGATTGTAGCTGATCTGGCTACTGCTAAAACAGCTTGCCTACCTCGTATGACTCCTACCACGCAGAAGGCTAAAAGTACTTTCCCTTGGCCCTTTCATCCCTCAGGTAAAGCGTACCAAAGGTCAGGCATACCCAAAGCAAGCTCATGCTTCCAGACCTGCCAAGCCCAGACTGAAGCAAGCCTGGGCTGCCCATCAGCCTGCTTCCAAAACGGACAAGCCTGCCGCATGACGGTGCAGGCCTCCCTCTGGGGGATCCCATGGTGGGGGGCCCGACTTCTAGGCTTGGCATAGAAAGGTATAATTCTAAGCTAGAGAATTCTGTTTGGAGCTCACCTTGTACTTTGTGAAGAAATAATCAGCATTGTGGCTGAGCAGATACATGTAGTGTGTGGCTGCAAACTGCATGGATCTGCTGCGTTGTAATGCTGATACTTTTTTTTTGCAAAGTACCAATAGCTTCATATAATGTTCACAATTTTTACGCAGGATCAAATAGCTCAATAGGTAGGGTGTTTGATTAGAATTCAACAGGTTATAGGTTTGAATCCTGGGTATGGTAGTTTGAGATGTGTTATTTAATAAAGTATGTTGTTCTGACTGCTGGGATATCATACTAAATAAATGGAGTTGATCAATTTTTTTTTATTTTTTTTTTAAACTAGGGACAATTTCCAGATACTTTTCTTTATAACTGAGATTGCCCCCTGGAACTTCACATCAGTTGACAACTATGCATGAGTGGGCAGTGCTTGCTCTGGATCTGCCCACCCATTTATGTGCCGTCATAAAAGAAAGCACAACTGACAGTTATCCTGGGCGTACACTACACAATTATCTGTCAGGCTATCTATCCAGTCTGGATGGATGGAATGAAAATCTGATCTGGTAATGTATAGTAGCAAATGTCAATTAACCATTTGCTCCCAAACACTAGAAAAGTGGTCAAAAATGGTCATTACACAAATTGGTTAAACCCAAAATTTAACCAATTT
This sequence comes from Pseudophryne corroboree, assembly GCF_028390025.1. Lineage (NCBI taxonomy): Eukaryota > Metazoa > Chordata > Amphibia > Anura > Myobatrachidae > Pseudophryne > Pseudophryne corroboree. The sequence continues at coordinate 1,809 of NW_026969648.1, forward strand.
GTTTAGGGGACCATGTTTGTCCATTTTCTAGTGTTTGAGAGTAAATCGTTGATGGTCATTTGCTCACATAGATAACCGGATTTCTATTCCAACCAGCCAGTGTTGGAGATATGGTCTGCCAGATTACATAATGCATACCAGAGCCATAACTAGACTTTTTGGTGCCCTGTGACAGAGAATTATATGCCCCCCCCCTCCCCTCCCCATTTTTGCAATATGGACAAAAGGCGCATGCCTTGTGGGGAAGGGGCATAACAAGATTGGTCTCAGAGAAAGCACATGAGATATGAAGATATATCTAGTATACTTGACACTCAATGGTTTGTGGTATTGCCGGGGTGCCCTCCTTAAATGCATATACAGTCACACATGGCGTGTTTGTGCAAATGGCATATCAGCAGTCAGCACTAACTGGTGACATGCCATTTGTACAAGTAAGCCATGTGTGACTAATATATAAACATACTTTATTAAATAACACCTCAAACTATCATACCCAGGATTCAAATCTATAACCTGTTGAATTCTAATCAAACACCCTACCCATTGAGCTACTTGATCCTGCATCTATTCTAACCTCCAAAAACAGATTCAGTTGCATTTTCCAGCGTGTTTTGTTTGCGCCTTTGCAAATGTCTTACATCGACAAACTTATTTAGTACTATTTTGCAAATAGGGTTACATTGTCGCAACATTGTGTTCCCTAATTGCTTGATTTTTTAAATGCAACAATTGATAAAGACACCTGATAATTGCTCTGTGGAGTGTTATTTTGTGTCTACTTCTTATCTACATTTAATTACCTACCTCTAATCAAGGCATTTTTAAATGCTGGGGGCTGCCAGGACGTGAGGCCTACCTAGACTTTAGATCGGAATTTGAATGTACTTGTGAACTAACTTAATTTCCTACTTCTAAATTCATTCCTAAATTCACTACTTACATTAATCCTGTAGTTGAGCATTTTGAGCCTTCAATTGTGGGTATTGTTTTGTGTCCAGACCAGCAGCTGGTGGTGTGCATTTGCTGGAAAGGCATCGAAGACCTCCGATATGCTGCATCTCCTGATGTGTGTCTCCATCAAGTGGCTGTCAGCAAATGCATGCTAGACACCCCATTCCAAGCTGATTGTGACATCACGGAACATGCATCATAGAACAGGCATGCCAGAATATGGGTCTTCAACCTGCGACCCTCCAGCTGCTGTGGAACTACATATACCAGCATGCCCTGCCTCAGTTTTAGCATACCTTAATAGCAAAACTGTGGCAGGGCATGCTGGGATGTGTAGTTTCACAGCAGCTGGAGGGCCACAGGATGAAGACCCATGTGCTAGAGCCAAGCCGCAGGTACATTGAATGCTAGCAAGCTGAATGTTTAAATCCTTTTTGTTCCGCAGCATTCCAATGCGGAAGATTCCATGGAACCAGAGATTATTCCATTGAGAAGGACATGCTGCCTGGATGACTGCACTGTGCAAATTAAATCACGGAGCCAGTTGGCTTGTGGGTGGCTCTGGTGACTGGGTGGTTGGGTGGGCGGTGTGTCAGAGGTGGAGCACATGCAAATGAATGTGTATCATCCTGCTAGTGAGAGTGAAAACTCATGCAGGAGTGTGCCTGCTTGTCAGTGGGTTATGCACCTTGCCAGGCGTCAAATCTACATGGAGCAGCTGGAGGGGACAAGAGCAGGTTTGCAAAATATAGATAGAAGAGCATATATGCTGGCGCATTCTCCATGATTGTGTCAGCTTATGTTTTGGTGCACTGCACTTTCCTCCACTAAGTTTTAGCCATTTTGGTTAAACGCAAGTGTAGTTGCTTCTCGCCCTTTTGGCTGTGATCTTGTATCGTGGTTGAAGAGTCTGCTGGAGGGATTGTTTTCTTCATTGACGAGAGACTGAAGATATTACAGGATGGAAGGCTTGGGAACACTATCTGTTTTTCAGTTGTGGAAGAGTTGAAAGACAGCTTTTACTTGCCAATATCTCTCTTTTGCAAAGAGCTACGCATTGGAAAATTCAGGGCTATACCGTGTAGATGAAGCACTAACAGGAGGCTTTAAAATTTTCATTCTAGTTTCCTTCGTTTGGGAGAAAAATGCAAAGGTACAAGACAGCTTTTCCTTGCCAATATCTCTCTTTTGCAAAGAGCTGCACATTGGAAAATTCAGGGCTATGCCGTGTAGATGATGGCCTAACAGGAGGCTTTAAAATTTTCTTTCTAGTGTCCTTCGTTTGGGAGAAAAATGCAAAGGTACAAGACAGCTTTTCCTTGCCAATATCTCTCTTTTGCAAAGAGCTACGCATTGGAAAATTCAGGGCTATGCCGTGTAGATGATGGCCTAACAGGAGGCTTTAAAATTTTCTTTCTAGTGTCCTTCGTTTGGGAGAAAAATGCAAAGGTACAAGACAGCTTTTCCTTGCCAATATCTCTCTTTTGCAAAGAGCTACGCATTGGAAAATTCAGGGCTATACCGTGTAGATGAAGCACTAACAGGAGGCTTTAAAATTTTCATTCTAGTGTCCTTCGTTTGGGAGAAAAATGCAAAGGTAGCTTGTGCCATCGCCACTCTGCTCCTTGTGCCGCCTTGGCGGTTTACATGAGCCACTGCGGTGACGTTGTCTGACTGGATCAGAACCGGTTGGTCGCAAAGTAAGGTCTCCGCTTGACGTAGGGCATTGTATATGGCCCCTAGTTTCAGGATGTTGATGTGAAGACAAGTCTCTTGACTTGACCAAAGACCTTGGAAATTTCTTCCCTGTGTGACTGCTCCCCAACCTTGGAGGCTTGCATCTGTGGTCACCAGGATCCAGTCCTGAATGCCGAATCTGCGTCACTCGAGAAGGTGAGCACTCTGCAGCCACCACAGGAGTGATACCCTGACCCTGGGGGACAGGGTGATCAACCAATGCATCTGTAAATGTGACCCAGACCACTTGTCCAGTAGGTCCCATTGGAAAGTATTCGCATGGAACCTGCCGAATGGAGTGGCTTTGTATGATGCCACCATCTTTCCCAGGACTCGAGTGCAGTGATGCACTGACACAAGTTTTGGTTTCAATAGGTTCCTGACAAGAGTCATGAGTTCCTGGGCCTTTTCTATCAGGAGATAAACCCTCTTCTGGTCTGTGTCCAGAATCATGCCCAAGAAAGACAGACGAGTCGTAGGAACCAACTGCGACTTTGGGATATTGAAAATCCAGCCGTGTTGCTGTAACACTTTCAGTGAAAGTGATACGCTGTTCAGCAACTGCTCTCTTGATCTCGCTTTTATGAGATCGCTCAAGTACGGGATAATTGTGACACCTTGCTTGCGCAGGAAAACCATCATTTCCACCATTACCTTGGTGAAAATTCTCTGGGCCGTGGAGAGACCAAACAGCAACGTCTGAAATTGGCAATGACAGTCCTGTACCGCAAATCTGAGGTACGACTGATGAGATGGATAAATTTGGACATGAAGGTATGCATCCTGTACACAAATGCGGACAACAGGTGTCAAGCCGTGTGTTGCCTTTGTCAAGCTGTAATAAGTAGGGGTAAGGACGTTAACCACCTCAGAACATCCTCCCTTATACGTCACCTGCAGCGCATTAATCATAAGTCAGTGACAAGTTCAAAAACTTTGGATGACAGCGGAAGCAGTCCACTGACCACTAAATCCCTTCCTCTTGTAACCAAGCTCCTGCAAACCACACCACCAACTCCCTCAGTGTCAATTTCCTCCTTAGACAGGAGAGCCAATAGTCCTGCAGGCCATGTCACTGGCAAGTCTGACGAGTCCTCTCCTGCCTGGGATTCCTCCGATGCATCCTTGAGTGTAACGCCTACTGCTGCTGGCGCTGCTGTTGTTGCTGCTGGGAGTCGATCGTCATCCCAGAGGGGAAGTCGGAAGACCACTTGTACTACTTCCAGTAGGCAATTGACTGTCCAACAGTCCTTTGCGAGGAAAATGAAATATCACAGCAGTCATCCTGCTGCAAAGCGGATAACTCAGGTCTTGTCAGCCTGGGTGGTGAGAAACGTGGTTCCGGTATCCATCGTTAATTCAGTGGCAACTAGAGACTTGATTGAGGTACTGTGTCCCCGGTACCAAATGCCATCTAGGTTCCATTTCTCTAGGCAGGCGATACCGAAAATGTACACAGACCTCAGAAAAAGAGTCACCAGTGTCCTAAAAAATGCAGTTGTACCCAATGTCCACTAGTCCACATGTCCGTGGTTAAGTGGAGCAGGGCAGACTCAGGACTATATGACTGTGACAGCCCACTGGGTAGATGTATTGCCTCCCGCAGCAAGGACAGCAGCGGCGGCACCAGTAGCAGCATCTCGCAAATGCCAACTCGTTCCTAGGCAGGCTACGCTTTGTATCACCGCTTTCCATAAGAGGCACACAGCTGACAACCTCTTACGGAAACTGAGGAACATCATCGCAGAATGGCTTACCCCAATTTGACTCTCCTGGGGATTTGTGACATCGGACAACGCCACCAATATTGTGCGTGCATTACATCTGGGCAAATTCCAGCACGTCCCATGTTTTGCACATACATTGAATTTGGTGGTGCAGAATTATTTAAAAAACGACAGGGGCATGCAAGAGATGCTGTCGGTGGCCCGAAGAATTGCGGGCCACTTTCTGCATTCAGCCACCGCGTGCCGAAGACTGGAGCACCACCAAACATTCCTGAACCTGCCCTGCCATCCTCTGAAGCAAGAGGTGGTAACGAGGTGGAATTCAACCCTCTATATGCTTCAGAAGATGGAGGAGCAGCAAAAGGCCATTCAAGCCTATACATCTACCCACGATATAGGCAAAGGAGGGGGAATGCACCTGACTCAAGCGCAGTGGAGAATGATTTCAACGTTGTGCAAGGTTCTGCAATCCTTTGAACTTGCCACACGTGAAGTCAGTTCAGACACTGCCAGCCTGAGTCAGGTCATTCCCCTCATCAGGCTTTTGCAGAAGAAGCTGGAGACATTGAAGGAGGAGCTAAAACAGAGCGATTACGCTAGGCATGTGGGACTTGTGGATGGAGCCCTTAATTCGCTTAACCAGGATTCAATCTGTTGAAATCAGAGCAATAAATTTTGGCCACCGTGCTCGATCCTAGATTTAAAACCTACATTGTATCTCTCTTTCCTGCAGACACAAGTCTGCAGAGGTTCAAAGACCTGCTGGTGAGAAAATTGTCAAGTCAAGCGGAACGTGACCCGTCAACAGCTCCTCCTTCACATTCTCCCGCAACTGGGGGTGCGAGGAAAAGGCTAAGAATTCCGAGCCCGCCCGCTGGCGGTGATGCAGGGCAGTCTGGAGTGAGTGCTGACATCTGGTCCGGACTGAAGGACCTGGCAACGATTACTGACATGTCGTCTACTGTCACTGCATATGATTCTGTCACCTTTGAAAGAATGGTGGAGGATTATATGAGTGACCGCATCCAGGTAGGCACGTATGTATACTGGCAGGAAAAAGAGGCAATTTGGAGGCCCTTGCACAAACTGGCTTTATTCTACCTAAGTTGCCCTCCCTCCAGTGTGTACTCCAAAAGAGTGTTTAGTGCAGCCGCTCACCTTGTCAGCAATCGGCGTACGAGGTTACTTCCAGAAAATGTGGAGAAGATGATGATCATCAAAATGAATTATAATCAATTCCTCCGTGGAGACATTCACCAGCAATTGCCTCCAGAAAGTACACAGGGATCTGAGATGGTGGATTCCAGTGGGGACGAATTAATAATCTGTGAGGAGGGCGATGTACACAGTGAAAGGGGTGAGGAATCGGAGGATGATGAGGTGGACATCTTGCCTCTGTAGAGCCAGTTTGTGCAAGGAGAGATTGATTGCTTCTTTTTTGGTGGGGGTCCAAACCAACCAGTCATTTCAGTCAGCCGTGTGGCAGACCCTGTTGCTGAAATGATGGGTTCGTCAATGTTTTTCTTTTCAATCTAAGCCCCTGCAGTTTTCTGTAAGAATCTGCTTCGCTATGATGATCAACAAGTCACAAGGGCAAACACTCAGGGCTGGAGGCGTAGATCTTAGGACCAGCTGCTACAAGCATGGCAAAGGTGTCACTATCATTGGTGACACCCAGAGAGGCAGCGAGGGAGATTGTAATGCAGTGCACGCAGATAAGCAGCGCAATGGTAAAATGGAGGCATGGTCTCATAGGTAGGGGTGTGGCCTGTTGGCCTGAATCTCCATTTTGTTGCTCCGGGTATCCCGGGGGTTGAGTGCTGCACCCGGGGACTAGTGTGTGAGTGGTGCTGGCTCCTGCACAGTGACAGAAACTGGGTGTTGCACGTAATGTCACAGTGAAACACCCATATTCTGTCACTGAAGAGGAGCCGGCACTTTGGTGTCACCCCCCTTGGCGGGTGACACTCGGGTGTGGGCCGCAACCCCGTTGTGATGCCACTGACCCATGGGAAGCTTTACGTGGCTTACCCATGTGTTAGTAGCCCCAAGCATCTTTTGTGTTAGTCCCTGAAGAAAAACTTCAAATATTTACAAATAAATTTTGTAATCAATGGGCCTAATTCAGTAAGGATTGCAAATTCTGCTAAGTAACAGAATTTGCAATCCTTTGGTTCGCATGCTGGGGCCACCCAGCATGCCGCCTCCCTTCTTGACCACGCTGAAATTGCAGTCGCAGTGCAGTTCAGCGTGATCATAAAAAATGGGTTAGCCTCCTGTTGGTGCAGACTGTATGTGTGCGCAGGAAGCCGCCACCATTTTTGTGATCGCAGCTGCTGCATGTGATGTCATGCAACCGCTCTGACCACGCCTCCTGTTTCTCCGTTGCCGACCCCATTTTGAAGCCCTGCCCACGCACCGCTCCATCTCCGACTTGGAAATGGAGTGTTGCTGACCCCCCCCCCCCCAGCACCGATTGACAGTCAGAGGCGATTGCATTAACTGCGGGGTGCCGCAGAAAATGCAGGCGCATGCGTATGCTCTTAGCAATTTTTGCAGTTGGACTGCTTATTGCGATTGCAATCCAACCTGAATCAGGCTCTATTACCTATCACAATGCACTGCGGGTAGTACAAAATGGGGTTAATATAAGAGAAAACCCCCCAGAGCTGTGCTCCTTAACTGTCCCTGGTGGCTAGTGGAGCGGCTGCCCAGTAATCAGTGTCCACGCCAGTGCGCACATGGCCCGGCCCCTACAGCCACGCTGGATCACGGTATAGTGTGGGCACAGAAGTCCCTTACCTCCCTTTCATCAGCGGCCTCGTGATCCCGGAGGGCGGTGTGTGTGTGACTGACCTTAGGAAGAAACCGGAGCCTCCGCTGCAGTGACCCAGCAACCAGGGCGCGGGAGTATACTGCGCCGCTGGGAGTGATGGAGCTGCAGTAAAGATGTCTATTAGACCTAGCCTGCTGCAGCCCTTGTAGATTCTTATAAAAAAAAGTTCTTCTTTTCTTGTCAAAATTAATAGCTAAGAATAGGCTGCCTGAGGCAGCCCCCTCTTAAGTGGCCTGCTACTGAAGGCACCAACTACAAACTGAGCTCCCTGTTCATGGAAGCGAGGTTATAGAGGAGGGGGCGCTGAGCATCTTGGGAACAGTCAAAAGCTTTGAGCCTGTTGGTGCCTCAGATCAAGATCCTACTCTACACCCCAATGTGAATCCTTGTGGAGTCCAGTGTATCCCACAGAAGAAATTAATGTGTCACACCCATTGGCAGCAACATTAGAATAGCTGCTGATGGGCACAATTGAGAAAGGAAGGGGGGAAAACATTTGAATCCAGCACATATATGTAATTTGAATATGTAATTTGTACCTTCCTACTTTAAAATGTAATGGATGAACCTCACCCTGTGAGAACTATCTTCATGATCAAGAGATCTCATACGCAAGAAAAGCATGTGCTGGGATAGGGCTGTGGAGGGCGGCTGCTCGGGCACACACCCGTCAAGTTAAGGAGATTCAACTGAGGAAGCACAAGGGAACTGCAGGGAGACCACATATTTTCAGATGAACATGAGAGGGCGGAAGGCTGCCTAATACTGAAGCACCCTCAAACATCAAACCATATGCAACAACTAGTACAAGCATTCCTGGGGAAAGGTCTGCAGCAGACGGATTTGCATACGGTGATGTCATCCAAGCAATGGGCATAGTTGGCTGCAACCCTCGTCTGCATATGAAAAGAGAAAATGGTCACGCAGGGCATGGCGGCCTTTGTGGGGTTGCGCTTGGATGACCCCTAGATCGCTTTATACACCCCCATCAGTGTGGGGCTCATGTTGGCCATGCCCAAGCCCCTGAAGCATTCAAGCTGATTTCTTGCAGCAGCTGGACCCAGTAACAGCTCCAGAGTTGCTCTACAAGACAAGTAAAAGGGTGTGAGCCCTGCAGCACCACCTGTAGTTTGCATACACACATATATAGGACAGCATCTCTTATATGCCCCAGGGGCAATAAAATAGTAGCCTTATCTAGGGTATCCGTCCATGCCGCTACAGCACTACACACCCAGGCCGACGCAATTGCCGGTCTGAGTAAGGTACCTGAATGTGTATAAATGGACTTCAGGGTAATCTCCTGTTTGCGGTCAGCAGACTCTTTGAGGGTAGCCGTATCCTGGGATGGGAGGGCTACCTTCTTGGATAAGCGTGTTAATGCTTTGTCCACCCAAGGGGAGGATTCCCATCGTAACCTATCCGTTGATGGGAAAGGGGAATCCTTTTGGAAATCTGCAGGAGATTCCCAAGCTTTTTCACATAACTCGTTCAGCTCGTGTGAGGGGGGAAAGGTTACCTCAGGCTTCTTTCCCTTGTACATATGTACCCTCTTGTCAGGGATAGGGGGCTCCTCTGTGATGTGCAAAACATCTTTTATTGCCATAATCATATATCAAATGTATTTTGCCAATTTTGGCTGTAACTTTGCATCATCGTAATCGACACTGGAGTCAGAATCCGTGTCGGTATCTGTGTCAACAATCTGGATAGTGGGCGCTTATGAGACCCTGACAGTCCCTGCGACATAGGATTAGGCATTGGTTGAGACCCTGACTGTCCCAAAGCTTCTGCCTTGTCTAATCTTTTGTGCAATGAGTTTACACTAGCATTTAAAACATTCCACATATCCATCCAATCAGGTGTCGGCGGAGACACCACGTTCATTTGCTCCCGCTCCTCTCTAATATAGCCTTCTTCCTCAGACATGTCGACACACGCGTACCGACACACCACACACACAGGGAATACTTTTACTGAAGACATTTCCCCCACAAGGCCCTTTGGAGAGACAGAGAGAGAGTATGCCAGCACATACCCCAGCGCTATATAACCCAGGAATAGCACAGTAACTTAATGTTTGAACAATCGGTGAGGGGGAACATCTTGAAACCCCAGTTTGTACCCTTGGGACACTATTTGTAAAACACACGAGTCCATGTCCGAATTAATCCAGAACTGACTGAAGAGTTTTAGACGTGCCCCCACTGGTGCGGGCTCCTGCAAGAGAGCCCCAGCGTCATGCAGTGGATTTGGCAGAAGCAGAGGATGATCTCTGCTCCTGCGATCTTGAAGAGGATGCAGACCTCTTCTCTCTTCTCCTTCCTCTACCTGCAAAGAAAGGGGAATCTTAACTTCTTGCATATCTATTGGGCCGAAATGACTGCATCAGATAATGATGCGTCTTCATCCGTTGGGAGGGAACATAGGGCAAGAAGGTTGACTTACCTGCGGGAGCTGCCGAGATCAAATTAACTAGGCAGTCACCAAACAAGGCTTCACCTTCATAGGGAAGAGACTCCCTTTCTTCTTGGAGTCAGCATCAGCATTCTCTTGGTGAATCCACAATGCCCTCCTATCCGACACTGCCATGAAATTGGCCCGTGAACTCAAGAGTCCTATATCCCTTGCAGTCTCACGTAAGTATGCTGCAGTGTCCTTGATATGATACAACGTAAGGAGTATCCCATCTCTCCAGGGTATCTATATCGGATGACAAGGTATTCGACCAATTCTTGAATACTACTACTCACCCATGCACATGTAATGGCAGGTCTAAGTAATGTACCCGTGGTTACATAACTAGAAATAATGTAGCTTCCTGCATACGATCCGCTGGATTTGTGACAGGGCCCCGTGCAGAACAGGGGGTGACTCCCACTTTATTCTGTCCGCGGCGGGAAATGAATAAACAACCAGAATCCTTTTGGGGATTTGAAACCATCTTGTCGAGCTGGCCCAGACTTTCTCAAACAGAGATGGAGGAACGTTACATCAGCTTTCATTATATATCTATATATACATACATATAGACCCCTTTGTCAGGAACAGCAGGGTCTTCAGTGATTTTAATATGTCCTTAATATCCACAATCATGTACTGAATGCTCCTTGCCAATATTGGATCTAATCAGGAAACATTATGGTCGACATAAGTATCAGTATCCGTGTCAGTATCAGTGTGTAGTAACTGGGCAAAATAACATTTTTGCGACCAAGCGGGGCCTGAGGGAAAAGAAACATAGCCATGAATATCACATCTATTCTCTACGTCTGTGTCTGGGACACAGATTTATCCAACCTTACTCTGATATTACTGAAACATTTACCCAGTCAGTTATTGGTGGTGCCAACAGGGCCACCATCATATGTCTGCATTCCTAATATAGTTTCCTCTTGGGAAAAACATTTAGCCACCGACATGTTGACACACATATACCAAGTACCCACAGACACACCGGCTTATGGGGGACAGACCGTCAGTAAATCTGTCAGAGGGACACAGAGGATTTTTCAGCTCACAATCCAGCGCCAAAAGTACACAGTCTGGGAAATAATAAACTCTATAGTGATAGACTTGTAATGCTCTAAAGATGTTCTGGTGAGGTGAGGAAGAAGCCCCGCCGCTGTAATGGCGCATATCTGTCCCGCTCAGAAATAATTAATTACGCTAGCGGGGTAAGGACAGTGCCCAGGCACTAATGTCCACTTTTTCCAGCCTTTTGTGAGGAATTTATGCTGCCCAGGGTGCCCCCCCCCCGTGCCCTGCACCCTGCAGTGCCTGTGCCTGTGTGTGAGCATGGCGCGCAGCGTTCCGCTCGCTGCTCGGTACCTCAGAATGCCGTCACTGAAGAAGAAGTCTTCTGTTCTTCTGCTACTCACCTGTCTTCTGGCTCTGTAAGGGGGTGACGGCAGGCTGCGGGAGTGTGCATCTAGGCGTACCCAGCGATCAGCACCCTCAGGAGCTAATGGTGTCCTGTCAGCCTGAAGCAGAGCCATTGAACTCACTAGAAGTTGGTCATACTTCTCTCCCCTAAGTCCCACGAAGCAGGGAGACTGTTGCCAGCAGCCTCCCTGAAAATAAAAAAAACTAACAAGTCTTTTCAGAGAAACTCAGTAGAGCTCCCCTGTAGTGCATCCAGTATCACTGCGCACAATACTAAAACTGGAGTCTGGAGGAGGGGCATAGAGGGAGGAGACAGTTCACACCCTTTGAAAGTCTTAAAGTGCCCATGTCTCCTGCGGATCCCGTCTATACCCCATGGTTCTTAATGTGACCCCAGCATCCTCTAGGACGTATGAGAAAACAAATAACGCACACACGAGGAGGAGAGAACTAAGTAAGCTATAAGGAGAAGAGGGGAGGGAGGGGGGGTTGAAAGGTAAGGTAGTAAAGGCATATTGGATAAACTACAACCTTATACATATTCATTAATGTACCAGTAGTTAGAAGCAGAAGAGCTCTAACAGAAACCACAAAGCTTATCTAAAGCCACACCACACTGGATATGCCCAATCTCATTTGATTTTTGAAGCAAAGCAGTATTGGACTTTGTTAATACATGGATGGGAGACTGCTTGGTAGTATCAGATTCTTTAGGTGTTTTTAAACTACCAACACCATTTTCTTGGTACATTTAATTTTTACATGTATTCTTTTATGTACCAGAAGTTAGAAGTAGAAGAGCTGTAACAGAAACCACCAGCTCATCTACAGCCACAGCACACTGGATTTGCCCAATCTCTCCTGATCATGGAAGCTGAGCAGTGTTGGTCCTGGTTTTAGTACTTGGATGGGAGACCAAAAGGAAATACCAGGAGCTGTGTGTATTTTTACAATACTAACACCGTTCTCTTGATGCATTCCATTTTGAAACATTGGGGCAGATCTATTAAGCCTGGTGAACTGATAAAGTGCAAGGTGATAAAGTACCAGCCAGTCAGCTCCTAACTGTCATTTTTCAAACCCAGCCTGTGACATGGCAATTAGGAGCTGATTGGCTGGTACTTTATCACCATGCAAATTATCATTTCACCAGGTTTAATAAATCGGCTGCTTACTCATTTATGTACGAGTAGTTAGAAGTAGAAGAACTCTAACAGAAACCACAAGCTCATCTACAGCCACACCACACTGTATGTGCCCAATATCACCTGATTTTAGGCCTGGTTTGTTCTTGGATGTGAGACCACCTGGGAATACCAGGTGCTGTAGGTAGTTTTATACTACCAACACCGTTCTCTTGATGCATTATATTTTGAAACTTATTCATTGATGTACCAGTAGTTAGAAGTAGAAGTTAGAAACAGCAAAAATCATCTACAGCCGCATCACACTGGATATGTCCAATCTCATCTGATGTTGGAAGCTAAGCAGTGTTGTGCCTGGTTAGTTTTTGGATTTCAGGTCCTGCCTTCTGGTTTGGCCACGGCACCTCGGAAATTCACCAAGGTCATGGCCGTGATGACGACCCTTCACCATCGGTGGACCAGGGAGGAATCTCTCCTCCCGATAAACATTCTGGAATTGCGGGCAGTGTTCAATTCATTGACACTGGCCCTGCCTCTAGTACAGAACAGGCCTGTTCAAGTACAATCGGACAACGACACCACGGTAGTGTACACAAATCATCAAGGCGGCACTCGAAATTGCATGGCAAAGCTGGAAGTATCAAAAATCCTCAGTTGGGTAGAACGTCATCTGCCAGCAATATCGGCAGTGTTCATTCCCGGAGTCCTCAACTGGGAAGCGGATTTCCTCAGTCGTCAGTACGTTCACGCTGGAGAGTGGAGAGGCCGCAGCAGAAATGTCTGCACTGGTGTCAGTAGGTGACTGAGGCAGGGATGACTGGGAGATAGTGGGTGACTGAAGCATGTATGACTGGGAGATAGTGGGTGACTGAGGCCGGGGTGACTGGGAGATAGTCAGTGACTAAGGCAGGGGTGATAGGGATATAGTGGATGACTGTGGCAGGGGTGACAGGGACAGTAGGAGACTGAGGCAGGGGTGACAGGGATAGTGGGTGACTGAGGCAGGGGTGATAGGGTGACAGTGGGTGACTGAGGCAGAGGTGACAGGGATAGTGGGTGACTGAGGTAGGGGTGATATGGAGATAGTGGTTGACTGAGGCAGGGGTGACAGAGATAGTGGGTGACTAAAGCAGGGGTGACTGGTATAGTGGGTGACTGAGGCAGGGGTCGCAGGTATAGTGGTTAACTGAGGCAGCGGTGACTGGGAGATAGTGGGTAACTGGGGCAGGGGTGACAGGGAAAGTGTGTGACTCAGGCAGGGGTGATAGGGAGATAGTGGGCAGCAGATCACTGCCTCGCTGACAGCAGCACATCCCTGCTTCACTGACAGCAGCACATCCCTGCCTCATTGACAGCAGCACATACCTGCCTCACTTATAGCAGCACATCCCTGCCTCACTGGCAGCAGCAGATCCCTGCCTCACTGGCAGCAGCAGATCACTGCTTCACTGACAGCAGCACATCCCTGCCTCACTGGCAGCAGCAGATCCCTGCCTTACTGACAGCTGTATATAGGGCCTAATTCAGACCTGATCTCTGCTGTGCATATTCACACAACAGGAGATCAGGTCTGAAGTGTGTGTGTGTGTGTGCTGGTGCCGCAGTGCACCGGCACATGCCAGAGATGCGATCAGCATCTCTGCCCAGTGAGCGCCTCTGCCAACACATACTTATCTTGCATATGAGATCTCTTGATCATGAAGATAGTTCTCACAGGGTGAGGTTCATCCATTACATTTTAAAGTAGGAAGGTACAAATTACATATTCAAATTACATATATGTGCTGGATTCAAATGTTTTCCCCCCTTCCTTTCTCAATTGTGCCCATCAGCAGCTATTCTAATGTTGCTGCCAATGGGTGTGACACATTCATTTCTTCTGTGGGGTACACTGTACTCCACAAGGATTCACATTGTGGTGTAGAGTAGGATCTTGATCTGAGGCACCAACAGGCTCAAAGCTTTTGACTGTTCCCAAGATGCTCAGCGCCCCCTGCTCTATAACCTCGCTTCCATGAACAGGGAGCTCAGTTTGTAGTTGGTGCCTTCAGTAGCAGGACACTTAACAGGGGGCTGCCTCAGGCAGCCTATACTTAGCTATTAATTTTGACAAGAAAAGAAGAACTTTTTTTATAAGAATGTACAAGGGCTGCAGCAGGCTAGGTCTAATAGACATCTTTACTGCAGCTCCATCACTCCCAGCGGCGCAGTATACTCCCGTGCCCTGGTTGCTGGGTCACTGCAGCGGAGGCTCCGGTTTCTTCCTAAGGTCAGTCACACACACACCGCCCTCCGGGATCACGAGGCCGCTGATGAAAGGGAGGTAAGGGGCTTCTGTGCCCACACTATACCGTGATCCAGCATGGCTGTAGGGGGCGGGCCGTGTGCGCACTGGCGTGGACACTGATTACTGGGCAGCCGCTCCACTAGCCACCAGGAACAGTTAAGGAGCACAGCTCTGGGGGGTTTTCTCCTATATTAACCCCATTTTGTACTACCTGCAGTGCATTGTGATAGGTAATAGAGCCTGATTCAGGTTGGATTGCAATCACAATAAGCAATCCAACTGCAAAAATTGCTAAGAGCATACGCATGCGCCTGCATTTTCTGTGACTGTCAATCGGTGCGGGGGGGGGGGGGGGGGGTCAGCAACACTCCATTTCAAAGTCGGAGATGGAGCGGTGCGGGGGCAGGGCTTCAACGGAGAAACAGGAGGCGTGGTCAGAGCGGCTGCATGACATCACATGCAGCCGTTGCGATCACAAAAATGGTGGCGGCTTCCTGCGCACACGTACAGTCTGCACCAACAGGAGGCTAACCCATTTTTTATGATCACGCTGAACTGCACTGAGACTGCAATTTCAGCGTGGTCAAGAAGGGAGGCGGCATGCTGGGTGGCCATGCCCTGTGATGGGTGGCCCCAGCATGCGAACCAAAGGATTGCAAATTCTGTTACTTAGCAGAATTTGCAATCCTTACTGAATTAGGCCATTGATTACAAAATTGTAAACAATATTTGTAGTTTTTCTTCAGGGACTAACACAAAAGATGCTTGGGGCTACTAACACATGGGTAAGCCACGTAAAGCTTCCCATGGGTCAGTGGCATCACAACGGGGTTGCGGCACACACCCGAGTGTCACCCGCCAAGTGGGGTGACACCAAAGTGCCGGCTCTTCTTCAGTGACAGAATATGGGTGTTTCACTGTGACATTACGTGCAACACCCAGTTTCTGTCACTGTGCAGGAGCCAGCACCACTCACACACTAGTCCCCGGGTACAGCCCCCAACCCCCGGGATACCCGCAGCAACAAAATGGTGATTCAGGCCACGCCCCTACCTATGAGACCATGCCTCCTTTTTACCATTGCGCTGCTTATCTGCGCGCACTGCATTACAATCTCCCTCGCCGCCTCTCTGGGTGTCACCAGTGATAGTGACACCTCTGCCATGCTTGTAGCAGCTGGTCCTAAGATCTACGCCTCCAGCCCTGAGTGTTTTCCCTTGTGACTTGTTGATCATCATAGCGAAGCAGATGCTTACAGAAAACTGCAGGGGCTTAGATTGAAAAGAAAAACATTGACGAACCCATCATTTCAGCGACAGGGTCTGCCACACGACTGACTGAAATGACTGGTTGGTTTGGGCCCCCACCAAAAAAGAATCAATCAATCTCTCCTTGCACAAACTGGCTCTACAGAGGCAAGATGTCCACCTCATCATCCTCCGATTCCTCACCCCTTTCACTGTGTACATCCCCCTCCTCACAGATTATTAATTCGTCCCCACTGGAATCCACCATCTCAGATCCCTGTGTACTTTCTGGAGGCAATTGCTGGTGAATGTCTCCACGGAGGAATTGATTATAATTAATTTTGATGATCATCATCTTCTCCACATTTTCTGGAAGTAACCTTGTACGCCGATTGCTGACAAGGTGAGCGGCCGCACTAAACACTCTTTCGGAGTACACACTGGAGGGAGGGCAACTTAGGTAGAATAAAGCCAGTTTGTGCAAGGGCCTCCAAATTGCCTCTTTTTCTCCACCATTCTTTCAAAGGTGACAGAATCATATGCAGTGACAGTAGACGACATGTCAGTAATCGTTGCCAGGTCCTTCAGTCTGGACCAGATGTCAGCACTCACTCCAGACTACCCTGCATCACCGCCAGCGGGTGGGCTCGGAATTCTTAGCCTTTTCCTCGCACCCCCAGTTGCGGGAGAATGTGAAGGAGGAGCTGTTGACGGGTCACGTTCCGCTTGACTTGACAATTTTCTCACCAGCAGGTCTTTGAACCTCTGCAGACTTGTGTCTGCCGGAAAGAGAGATACAATGTAGGTTTTAAATCTAGGATCGAGCACGGCGGCCAAAATGTAGTGCTCTGATTTCAACAGATTGAATCCTGGTTAAGCAAATTAAGGGCTCCATCCACAAGTCCCACATGCCTAGTTGAATCGCTCTGTTTTAGCTCCTCCTTCAATGTCTCCAGCTTCTTCTGCAAAAGCCTGATGAGGGGAATGACCTGAATCAGGCTGGCAGTGTCTGAACTGACTTCACGTGTGGAAAGTTCAAAGGGTTGCAGAACCTTGCACAACGTTGAAATCATTCTCCACTGCGCTTGAGTCAGGTGCATTCCCCCTCCTTTGCCTATATCGTGGGCAGATGTATAGGCTTGAATGGCCTTTTGCTGCTCCTCCATCCTCTGAAGCATATAGAGGGTTGAATTCCACCTCGTTACCACCTCTTGCTTCAGATGATGGCAGGGCAGGTTCAGGAATGTTTGGTGGTGCTCCAGTCTTCGGCATGCGGTGGCTGAAGGCAGAAAGTGGCCCGCAATTCTTCGGGCCACCGACAGCATCTCTTGCACGCCCCTGTCGTCTTTTAAATAATTCTGCACCACCAAGTTCAATGTATGTGCAAAACATGGGACGTGCTGGAATTTGCCCAGATGTAATGCACGCACAATATTGGTGGCGTTGTCCGATGTCACAAATCCCCAGGAGAGTTCAATTGGGGTAAGCCATTCTGCGATGATGTTCCTCAGTTTCCGTAAGAGGTTGTCAGCTGTGTGCCTCTTATGGAAAGCGGTGATACAAAGCGTAGCCTGCCTAGGAACGAGTTGGCAATTGCGAGATGCTGCTACTGGTGCCGCCGCTGCTGTTCTTGCTGCGGGAGGCAATACATCTACCCAGTGGGCTGTCACAGTCATATAGTCCTGAGTCTGCCCTGCTCCACTTAACCACAGACAAGTGGACATTGGGTACAACTGCATTTTTTAGGACACTGGTGACTCTTTTTCTGAGGTCTGTGTACATTTTCGGTATCGCCTGCCTAGAGAAATGGAACCTAGAGGGTATTTGGTACCGGGGACACAGTACCTCAATCAAGTCTCTAGTTGCCTCTAAATTAACGATGGATACCGGAACCACGTTTCTCACCACCCAGACCTGAGTTATCCGCTTTGCAGCAGGATGACTGCTGTGATATTTCATCTTCCTCGCAAAGGACTGTTGGACAGTCAATTGCTTACTGGAAGAAGTACAAGTGGTCTTCCGACTTCCCCTCTGGGATGACGATCGACGCCCAGCAGCAACAACAGCAGCGCCAGCAGCAGTAGGCGTTACACTCAAGAATGCATCGGAGGAATCCAAGGCAGGAGAGGACTCGTCAGACTTGCCAGTGACATGGCCTGCAGGACTATTGGCTCTCCTGTCTAAGGAGGAAATTGACACTGAGGGAGTTGGTGGTGTGGTTTGCAGGAGCTTGGTTACAAGAGGAAGGGATTTAGTGGTTAGTGGACTGCTTCCGCTGTCATCCAAAGTTTTTGAACTTGTCACTGACTTATGATGAATGCGCTGCAGGTGACGTATAAGGGAGGATGTTCCGAGGTGGTTAACGTCCTTATCCCTACTTATTACAGCTTGACAAAGGCAACACACGGCTTGACACCTGTTGTCCGCATTTGTGTACAGGATGCATACCTTCATGTCCCCATTTATCCACCTCATCAGGCGTAACTCAGATTTGCGGTACAGGACTGTCATTGCCAATTTCAGACGTTGCTGTTTGGTCTCTCCATGGCCCTGAGAATTTTCACCAAGGTAATGGTGGAAATGATGGTGCTCCTGTGCAAGCAAGGTGTCACAATTATCCCGTACTTGGGCGATCTCATAAAAGCGAGATCAAGAGAGCAGTTGCTGAACAGCGTATCACTTTCACTGAAAGTGTTACAGCAACACGGCTGGATTCTCAATATCCCGAAGTCGCAGTTGATTCCTACTACTCGTCTGTCTTTCTTGGGCATGATTCTGGACACAGACCAGAAGAGGGTTTATCTCCTGATAGAAAAGGCCCAGGAACTCATGACTCTTGTCAGGAACCTATTGAAACCAAAACAGGTGTCAGTGCATCACTGCACTCGAGTCCTGGGAAAGATGGTGGCATCATACGAGGCCATTCCATTCGGCAGGTTCCATGCGAGGACTTTCCAATGGGACCTACTGGACAAGTGGTCCGGGTCACATTTACAGATGCATTGGTTGATCACCCTGTCCCCCAGGGTCAGGGTATCACTCTTGTGGTGGCTGCAGAGTGCTCACCTTCTCGAGGGACGCAGATTCAGCATTCAGGGCTGGATCCTGGTGACCACAGACGCAAGCCTCCAAGGTTGGGGAGCAGTCACACAGGGAAGAAATTTCCAAGGTCTTTGGTCAAGTCAAGAGACTTGTCTTCACATCAACATCCTGGAACTAAGGGCCATATACAATGCCCTACGTCAAGCGGAGACCTTACTTTGCGACCAACCGGTTCTGATCCAGTCAGACAACGTCACCGCAGTGGCTCATGTAAACCGCCAAGGCGGCACAAGAAGCAGAGTGGCGATGGCACAAGCCACCAGAATTCTTCGCTGGGTGGAGAATCACGCAAGCGCACTGTCAGCAGTGTTCATTCCGGGAGTGGACAACTGGGAAGCAGACATCCTCAGCAGACACGACCTACATCCGGGAGAGTGGGGACTTCATCAGGAAGTCTTTGCACAGATTACAAGTCGGTGGGAACTGCCACAGATAGACATGATGCCGTCCCGGCTCAACAAAAAGCTACAGAGGTATTGCGCAAGGTCAAGAGACCCTCAGGCAGTAGCTGTAGACGCCCTAGTGACACCGTGGGTGTTCCGGTCGGTCTATGTATTTCCTCCTCTTCCTCTCATACCCAAGGTGTTGAGGATAATAAGACAAAGAGGAGTGAGAACAATCCTCATTGTTCCAGATTGGCCACGGAGGACCTGGTATCCGGATCTGCAGGAAATGCTCACAGAAGATCTGTGGCCTCTCCCTCTAAGACAGGACCTGTTGCATCAGGGGCCCTGTCTGTTCCAAGACTTACCGCGGCTGCGTTTGACGGCATGGCGGTTGAATGCCGGATCCTAGCATTCCGGTTGAGGTCATCCCTACGCTGATAAAGGCTAGGAAGGATGTAACGTTAAAACATTACACCGTATATGGCGAAATTATGTTTCTTGGTGTGAGGCCAGGAATGCTCCTACGGAAGAATTCCATCTGGGCCGTTTCCTTCACTTCCTACAAACTGGAGTGAATTTGGGCCTAAAATTAGGCTCTATTAAGGTCCAGATTTCGGCCTTATCCATTTTCTTTCAAAAAGAATTGGCTTCTCTTCCAGAAGTTCAGACTTTTGTAAAAGGAGTGCTGCATATTCAGCCTCCTTTTGTGCCTCCGGTGGCACCTTGGGACCTTAACGTGGTGTTAAGTTTTCTAAAATTACACTGGTTTGAACCACTTAAAACAGTGGAGTTAAAATATCTCACATGGAAGGTGGTCATGTTATTAGCCTTGGCTTCGGCTAGGCGAGTGTCGGAATTAGCGGCTTTGTCACATAAAAGCCCATATTTGGTATTCCATGTGGATAGAGCGGAATTGCAGACCCGTCCTCAATTCCTACCAAAAGTGGTCTCATCTTTTCATATGAACCAACCTATTGTGGTGCCTGTGGCTACGCGTGACTTGGAGGATTCCGAGTTACTTGATGTGGTTAGGGCTTTGAAAATTTACGTGGCCAGGACGGCTAGAGTCAGGAAAACTGAAGCGCTGTTTGTCCTGTATGCAACCAACAAGATTGGTGCCCCTGCTTCAAAGCAGGCTATTGCTCGCCGGATTTGTAACACGATTCAGCAAGCGCATTCTATGGCTGGATTGCAGTTACTGAAATCGGTCAAGGCCCATTCCACGAGGAAAGTGGGCTCTTCTTGGGCGGCTGCCCGAGGGGTCTCTGCACTACAGCTGTGTCAAGCTGCTACTTGGTCGGGTTCACACACCTTTGCAAAATACTATAAGTTTGATACCCTGGCTGAGGAGGAACTCATGTTTGCTCAATCGGTGCTGCAGAGTCATCCGCACTCTCCCGCCCGTTTTGGAGCATTGGTATAATCCCCATGGTCCTTACGGAGTCCCCAGCATCCTCTAGGACGTTAGAGAAAATAAGATTTTAAACCTACTGGTAAATCTTTTTCTCGTAGTCCGTAGAGGATGCTGGGAGCCTGTCCCAAGTGCGGACTACTTCTGCAATACTTGTATATAGTTATTGCTTCAATAAGGGTTATGTTATAGTTGCATCGGTCCTGCACTGATGCTATGTTGTTTTTTCATACTGATAACTGGGTAGTTTATCACAAGTTATACGGTGTGATTGGTGTGGCTGGTATGAATCTTGCCCTGGATTAACAAAATCCTTTCCTCATACTGTCCGTCTCCTCTGGGCACAGTTTCTCTAACTGTGGCATAGAGGGAGGAGCCAGTGCACACCAAGAACTAAAGTCTTTCTTAAAGTGCCCATGTCTCCTGTGGAGCCCGTCTATCCCCATGGTCCTTACGGAGTCCCCAGCATCCTCTACGGACTACGAGAAAAAGATTTACCGGTAGGTTTAAAATCTTATTTTCTACTTTATTCTTTTCTATCCTAGTTTATTACGACCAACTCTCATCCAAGGAGTTTGATATTCTACTACCTGCATGCAATTTAAATTGCTTAAATTGTTTATATGGTTGATTTGTCCTTCACAATCCATAATCTGCAACTTGGATGTACTTGTGTCATTGAAAATCTTATAATAAAAATGTATATACAGATACTCAACCTGTATATTGAAAAAAAAAAAAGTTATAAGACATATGCATTCAATATTTGAAGAAACAAAATAAAATAAAGCTATCTATTGGGTTTCACTAACAAGCACATTGGAAGACTTGACTACTGTTAAAAGACATGCATTACATGGTATAGAGCCACAAACCACAATGTAGTAAAATAAAAACAAACTTACATGTGTATCAAACCTATATGAGGCTTACATTGATAGTGCAAGATCAACACTCTATCAACTGTGCAAACTAAGAAACAATATATGTATGAAAGCGCTACACTGAATAGTGTGTGTCGGTTATCCAACCCTCCTGGTCTTTATAAATTAATTCCTCCCAAAGATGGACTGCTGCCCTCAAATAATTGGGGTGTTGAATCCCAATAATTTATAGCACAAGAAACAGAAAATTGTATTGAAAGCGCTGTCCAAATTTCAAGAGTATTTTATTAAAATTAATTTTTTAAAAACAAAAGTAAATACATCCACATTAAATATTAATCCAAAAGGTGACACCTTTTGGATTAATATTTAATGTGGATGTATTTACTTTTGTTTTTTAAAAATTAATTTTAATAAAATACTCTTGAAATTTGGACAGCGCTTTCAATACAATTTTCTGTAACTGTGCAAACTAGACTGCACATAAATGCCATAAAATGTATCTGAGATTTTAGTAAATAAGGCCCGTTGCTGTCCGGGTCACGCAGCCGTCACGGCCCGCCCCCATACGGTCCGGTCATGTCTGCGTTGTCCTGACTGTGCCCCCAAAATGGCGGCACAACGCCGCTGGCCCGACTCCTCCTGCCCAGTGACCGCCTCTGCCTGTCAATCAGGCAGAGGCGCTCACTGGGCAGAGATGCTGATCGCATCTCTGGCATGTGCCGGTGCACTGCGGCACCAGCACACACGCACTTCAGACCTGATCTCCTGTTGTGTGAATATGCACAGCAGGGATCAGGTCTGAATTAGGCCCTATATACAGCTGTCAGTAAGGCAGGGATGTGCTGCTGCCAGTGAGGCAGGGATGTGCTGCTGGTAGTGAAGCAGTGATGTGCTGCTGTCAGCGAAGCAGTGCTGTGCTGCTGTCAGCGAGACAGGGATGTGCTGCTGTCAGCGAGGCAGGGATGTGCTGCTGTCAGCGAAGCAGGGATGTGCTGCTGTCAGCGAGGCAGGGATGTGCTGCTGTCAGCGAGGCAGGGATGTGCTGCTGTCAGCGAGGCAGGGATGTGCTGCTATAAGTGAGGTAGGGATGTGCTGCTGTCATTGAAGCAGGAATGTGCTGCTGCAGTGAGGCAGAGATATGCAGCCCACTATCTCCCTATCACCCCTGCCTGAGTCACACACTTTCCCTGTCACCCCTGCCTCAGTTACCCACTATCTCCCAGTTACCGCTGCCTCAGTCAACCACTATATCTGCGATCCCTGCCTCAGTCACCCACTATACCAGTCACCCCTGCTTTAGTCACCCACTGTCACCCTATCACCCCTGCTTCAGTCACCCACTATCCCTGTCAACCCTGCCTCAGTCACCCACTATCTCCCAGTCACCCCTGCCTCAGTCAGCCACTATCCCTGTCACCCCTGCCTCAGTCTCTTACTGTCCCTGTCACCCCTGCCACAGTCATCCACTATCTCCCTATCACCCCTGCCTTAGTCATTTATTATACCTGTCACCCACTTTCTTCCCATACTTACCCAACCCCTTCCTATCACCCCTCCCTCAGTAACCCACTATCTCCCTGTCACCCACTATCTCCCAGTCACCCCGGCCTCAGTCACCCACTATCTCCCACTCATACATGCTTCAGTCACCCACTATCTCCCAGTCATCCCTGCCTCAGTCACCTACTGACACCAGTGCAGACATTTCTGCTGCGGCCTCTCCACTCTCCAGCGTGAACGTCCTGACGACTGAGGAAATCTGCTTCCTAGTTGAGGACTCCGGGAATGAACACTGCCGATATTGCTGTCAGATGACTTTCTAACCAACGGAGGATTTTTGATACTTCCAGCTTTGCCATGCAGTTTCGAGTGCCGCCTTGATGATTTGTGTACACTACCGTGGTGGCGTTGTCAGATTGTACTTGAACAGGCCTGTTCTGTACTAGAGGCAGGGCCAGTGTCAATTAATTGAACACTGCCTGCAATTCCAGAATGTATATCAGGAGGAGAGATTCCTCCCTGGTCCACCGACCCTGGAGAAAGTGTTGCTCCAACACCATGGCCCAGCCCAAAAGACTGGCATCCATTGTCAGGAGGACACAGTTGGAGATCCAGAAGGGATGGCCCCTGCTCAACTGTTGGTCCTGTAGCCACCAGCTCAGTGTCAGACGAACCTCCGGAGTCAAGGAGATCATTTGAGACATCATCCGATGAGGCAGGCCGTCCCACTTGGAGAGGATTAACCTCTGCAGAGGGCGGTAATGAAATTGAGCGTACTCTACCATATCGAAAGCCGACACCATGAGGTCTAGTACTTGCATCGCTGTGTGTATCAACACTCTTGGGCGAGAGAGGACGATACTGTCCTGAATTTTCAGGACTTTCTCTGGAGACAGAAACAATTGTTGGCTGTGTGTGTCCAGCAGTGCCCCTAGGTGCACAATGTTCCGAGCAGGGACCAGCGAGGACTTTTTTCAGTTGATGAGCCACCCGTGGACTTTTAGGAATTGGACCGCCAGTTCCAGATAACTGTGGAGAACCTCTTGGGAGTTCACCAGGATCTGCAAGTCGTCCAGATTTGGCAGGATCCTGATTCTCTGATGGTGAAGGGTCGTCATCACGGCCATGACCTTGGTGAATATCCGAGGTGCCGTGGCCAAACCAGAAGGCAGGACTTGAAATCCAAAAACAAACCAGGCACAACACTGCTTAGCTTCCATCATCAGATGAGATTGGACCAGTGGCGTAACTACTGCCCCCGCAGTCCTCGCGGTGGCTTGGGGGCGAGGGGCTGCGGGGGCGCCACTGATTTACAGCAGACTGACATGCGGATGAGCGTCCGCATGTCAGTCTGCAGTCTCCTTCCCTCCGCCGCTTTTTGGAGGGACACGGAGGGCACACAGCGCGCCTCCCTGTGTCCCTCCTGCTGCATCATCTCCGGCGGCCGCGGGTCTAATAGGGGGAAGTGCCGTCCGTGAGCTCTAATTGGCTCACGAACCGGCACTTCCCCCTATTAGACCCGCGGCCGCCGGAGATGATGCAGCAGGAGAGACACAGGAGAGACGAGCTGTGCCCTCCGTGTCCCTCCAAAAAGCGACGGCGGGGGGGGTAAATATCTGGCACTGGGGGCATATATGGCACGGGGGGGGGAGGGAGGAATATCTGGCACTGGGGCATTTCTGGCACTGGGGGGAATATCTGGCACTGGGGGCATATCTGGCACTGGGGGGGATATCTGGCACTGGGGCATATATGGCACTGGGGGGGAATATCTGGCACTGGGGGCATATATGGCACTGGGGGGGGTATCTGGCACTGGGGGCATATATGGCACGGGGGGCATATATGGCACTGGGGGGAATATCTGGCACTGGGGGCATATATGGCACTGGGGGGGAATATCTGGCACTGGGGGCATATGTGTACCTGGCACATGGGGGGGACGACTATATTTGGCACTGGGGCATGTAAGTACCTGGCACCGTGGGGGAATATCTGGCACTGGGGACATATGTGGCACTGGGAGCACAGCCCTAGCAACAAGGACTACCTCCTAGCAACGAGCATGACACCCAGTGCATGAAACATCTGGCAACGAGCATGACACCCAGTGCATGAAACACCTGGCAACGAGCATGACACCCAGTGCATGAAACCCCTGGCAACGAGCATGACACCCTGAGCATGAAAACCCCTGGCACCGTGCATGGAACCAAGAGCATGAAACCCCTGGCAACGAGCATGACACCCAGTGCATGAAACCCCTGACAACGAGCAGGTAATTGAAAAGTAATTAGAAGCCTTACTGTAGGACTTAATGTGTAATGGGCATTACGGTGTGTGGCATAATGTATCACGGACATTGTGGTGTGTGTCATAATGTGTCGCAGGCATTACGGTGTATGGTATACTATATCGCGGGCATTGTGATATGTGGTATAATGTCTCAGGGTCATTGCAGTGTGTGGCATAATGTATCACGGACATTGCGGTGTGTGTCATAATGTGTCAGGCATTACGGTGTGTGGTATACTATATCACAGGCATTGTGGTATGTGGTATAATGTCTCAGGGTCATTGCAGTGTGGCATAATACATAACGGGCATTGCGATGTGTGGCATAGGGTATAACGGGCAGGGCATTGCGGTATGTGTCACAGGCATTACGGTGTATGGTATACTATATCACGGGCATTGTGGTATAATGTCTCAAGGTCATTGCAGTGTGTGGCATAATGTGTCACAGGCATTGTATGTGCTATAATGTATCGGGCATTGCAGTGTGTGGCATAATGTATCACGGACATTGCGGTGTGTGTCATAATGTGTCACAGACATTGTATGTGCTATAATGTATCAGGGGCATTGCAGTGTGTAGCATAATGTATAACGGGCATTGCGATTCCTGTCATAATGTGTCACAGGCATTACGGTGTGTGGCATAATGTGTCACAGACATTACGGTGTGTGGCATAATGTGTCGGGGGCATTACAGTGTGTGCATATTGTGTCGTGCATTATTGTGTGCGGCATAATGTCTAAGGGCCATTGCAGTATGTGGCATAATGTATACTGGGCATTACTATAAGGAGGAAAAATGACAAATAATGTAAGGGGCATGAATCAGGATTATTTTTCTTTCCTGTGGTGGCCAACGTATGGGCGTGCAGGTTGCCAAACTGGGGTATAAGGTAGTCTTTTCCTGCAATGCCACGCCCCTTTATGCGAAACCACGCCCACTCCAACAAAACCACGCCCCTTTTTTGACGCGCGCGCCTTAGGCACGCGCATATTTATCCCTTTCTTGCTCCCAATTATGGAGCATGAAGGGGGGGGGGGGGCGCCGAAGAATTTTTTGGCTTGGGGGAGAAAAATTTCTAGTTACGCCACTGGATTGGACATATCCAGTGTGATGCTGGCTGTAGATGATTTTTGCTGTTTCTAACTTCTACATCAATGAATAAGTTTCAAAATAGAATGCATCAAGAGAACGGTGTTGGTAGTATAAAACTACCTACAGCACCTGGTATTCCCAGGTGGTCTCACATCCAAGAACAAACCAGGCCTAAGATCAGGTGATACTGGGCATATACAGTGTGGTGTGGCTGTAGATGAGCTTAGTGGTTTCTGTTAAAGTTCTTCTACTTCTAACTACTCGTACATAAATGAATAAGCGGACGATTTATTAAACCTGGTGAAATGATAATTTGCATGGTGATAAAGTACCAGCCAATCAGCTCCTAATTGCCATGTCACAGGCTGGGTTTGAAAAATGACAGTTAGGAGCTGACTGGCTGGTACTTTATCACCTTGCACTTTATCAGTTCACCAGGCTTAATAGATCTGCCCCAATGTTTCAAAATGGAATGCATCAAGAGAACGGTGTTGGTATTGTAAAAATACACACAGCTCCTGGTATTTCCTGGTGGTCTCCCATCCAAGTACTAAAACCAGGACCAACACTGCTCAGCTTCCATGATCAGGAGAGATTGGGCAAATCCAGTGTGCTGTGGCTGTAGATGAGCTCGTGGTTTCTGTTAGAGCTCTTCTACTTCTAACTTCTGGTACATAAAAGAATATGTGTAAAAATTAAATGTACAGTACCAAGAAAAGGGTGTTGGTAGTTTAAAAACACCTAAAGAATCTGATAATACATGGATGGGAGACTGCTTGGTAGTAACAAAGTCCAATACTGCTTTGCTTCAAAGATCAAATGAGATTGGGCATATCCAGTGTGGTGTGGCTTTAGATAAGCTTTGTGGTTTCTGTTAGAGCTCTTCTACTTCTAACTACTGGTACATTAATGAATATGTATAAGGTTGTAGTTTATCCAATATCCCTTTACTACCTTACCTCCCCCCCCCTCCCCTCCCCTCCCCCTCCCCTCCCCTCCCCTCCCCTCCTTATAGCTTCCTTTGTTCTCTCCTCCTCGTGTGTGCGTTATTTGTTTTCTCATACGTCCTAGAGGATGCTGGGATCACATTAAGAACCATGGGGTATAGACGGGATCCGCAGGAGACATGGGCACTTTAAGACTTTCAAAGGGTGTGAACTGTCTCCTCCCTCTATGCCCCTCCTCCAGACTCCAGTTTTAGAATTGTGCCCAGTGAGACTGGATGCACTACAGGGGAGCTCTACTGAGTTTCTCTGAAAAGACTTATGTTAGTTTTTCTTATTTTCAGGGAGGCTGCTGGCAACAGTCTCCCTGCTTCGTGGAACTTAGGGGAGAGAAGTATGACCAACTTCTAGTGAGTTCAATGGCTCTGCTTCTGGCTGACAGGACACCATTAGCTCCTGAGGGTGCTGATCGCTGGGTACGCCTAGATGCCCACTCCCGTAGCCTGCCATCACCCCCTTACAGAGCCAGAAGTCAGAAGACAGGCGAGTAGCAGAAGAACAGAAGACTTCTTCTCCAGTGACGGCATTCTGAGGTACCACGCAGCGAGCGGAATGCTGTGCGCCATGCTTCCACACAAACACAGGCACTGCAGGGTGCAGGGCATGTGGGTGGGGGGGGGGGGCACCCTGGGCAGCATAAATTCCTCACAAAAGGCTGGAAAAAGTGGACATTAGTGCCTGGGCACTGTCCTTACCCCGCCAGCGTAATTAATTATTTGTTTCTGAGCGGGACAGAAGCGTGCCATTACAGCGGCGGGGCTTCTTCCTCACCTCACCAGCACATCTATAGAGCGTTACAAGTCTATCACTATAGAGTTTATTATTTCCCAGACTGTGTACTTTTGGCGCTGGGTTGTGAGCTGAAAAATCCTCTCTGTCCCTCTGACAGATTTACTGTAGGTCTATCCCCCATAAGCCGATGTGTCTGTGGGTACTTGGTACATGTGTGTCAACATGTCGGTGGCTGAATGTTTTTCCCAAGAGGAAACTATATTAGGAATGCAGACATATGATGGTGGCCCTGTTGGCACCACCAATAACTGACTGGGTGAAAGTTTCAATAATATCAGAGTGAGGTTGGATAAATCTGTGTCCCAGACACAGACGTAGAGAATAGATGTGATGTTCATGGCTATGCTTCTTTTCCCTCAGGCCCGCAAAAATGTTACTACACACTGATACTGACTCGGATACTGATTCCTATGTCGACCATAATATTTCCTGATTAGATCCAATATTGGCAAGGAGCATTCAGTACATGATTGTGGATATTAAGGACATATTAACATCACTGAGGACCCTGCTGTTCCTTACAAAGGGGTCTATATGTATGTATATATAGATATATAATGAAAGTTGATGTAACGTTCCTCCATCTCTGTTTGAGAAAGTCTGGGCCAGCTCGACAAGATGGTTTCAAATCCCCAAAAGGTTTCCGATTGTTTATTCATTTCCTGCTGCGGACAGAATAAAGTGGGAGTCACCCCCTGTTCTGCACGGGGCCCTGTCACAAATCCAGTGGATCATATGCAGGAAGCTACATTATTTCTAGTTAAGTAACCACGGGTACATTACTTAGACCTGCCATTACATGCGCATGGGTGAGTAGTAGTATTCAAGAATTGGTCGAATACCTTGTCTTCCGATATAGATATCTTGGAGAGATGGGATAATCCTTACGTTGGATCATATCAAGGACACTGCAGCATACTTACGACTGCAAGGGATATAGGACTCTTGAGTTCACGGGCCAATTTCATGGCAGTCTCGGATAGGAGGGCATTGTGGATTCACCAAGGGAATGCTGATGCTGACTCCAAGAAGAAAGGGAGTCTCTTCCCTATGAAGGTGAAGCCTTGTTTGGCAACGGCCTAGTTAATTTGATCTCGGCAGCTCCCGCAGGTAAGTCAACCTTCTTGCCCTATGTTCCCTCTCAACGGATGAAGACGCATCATTGTCTAACGCAGTCATTTTGTCGCAATAGATATGCAAGAAGTTAAGATTCCCCTTTCTTTGCAGGTAGAGGAAGGAGAAAAGGGAAGAGGTCTGTAGCCTCTTCAAGATCGCAGGAGCAGAGATCGTCCTCTGCTTCTGCCAAATCCACTGCATGACGCTGGGGCTCTCTTGCAGGAGCCCACACCAGTGGGGGCACGTCTAAAACACTTCAGTCAGTTCTGGATTAATTTGGACCTGGACTCGTGGGTTTTACAAATAGTGTCACAAGGGTACAAACTGGGGTTTCAAGACGTTCCCCCTCACCGATTGTTCAAATCGGCCTTAGTCAGCAGGGAGAAGGTTTTTATTCAAGCCTCTTCGTGCTCCCGAAGCCGGACGGCTCAGTCAGACCAATCTTAAATCTGAAATCCCTCAATATCTACCTAAAGAAATTCAATTTCAAGATGGAATCTCTCAGGGTAGGGATCTCCAGTCCGGAGGAAGGAGATTTCATGGTTTTGGTAGACATAAGGATGCCTAATTACATGTTCCCGTTTAGCCACTGCATCAAGCTACCTGAGGTTTGCAATTCAGGATTGTCATTACCAATTTCAGACGTTGCCGTTTGGTCTGTCCACGGCTCCGAGGATTTTCACCAGGGTGATGGTGGAAATGATGGTTCTCCTTTGCAAGCAAGGAGTCACAATTATGCCGTACTTGGATGATCTCCTGATAAAGGCGAGATCCAGGGACCAGTTGGTGCAAAACATCTACTCTCCCTGACAGTTCTTCAACAACATGGTTGGCTCCTAAACTTGCCAAAATCGCAGTTGGTCCCAATGACGCGGTTGTTGTTTCTGGGAGTCATACTGGACACAGAAGAGGCTTTCTTCCAGTGGAAAGGCTATGGAGTTCCAGAGTCTGGTCAAACAAATTCTGAAACCAGCAAGAGTGTTAATCCATCAATGCATTCTGTTGCTGGGGAAGATGGTTGCGGCCTACGAGGCCATTCAGTTTTGCAGGTTCCATGCCAGAGTGTTCCAGTGGGACCTGTTGGACAAGTGGTCCGGATCCCACCTACACATGCACCGAAGGATAATCCTGTCTTCCAAGACCAGAATCTTACTCCATTGGTGGCTGCACAGTTCTCACCTCCTAGAGGGGCGATGGTTCGGGATCCAGGACTGGATCCTAGGGACCATGGATGCAACCCTCCGAGGCTGGGGAGCAGTCACACAGGGGGAAAACATCCAAGGAAGATGGTCAAGTCAGGAAAGTTTTCTCCACATAAATGTTCTGGAGTTAAGGGCCATTTAATAACTGCAGACACAGTACGCACTGGGACGGGTGCCCAGCATCCTCTACGGACTAAGAGAAAAGGATTTA